>NW_027187307.1:3529318-3611539 GCF_028583685.1 Petaurus breviceps papuanus
ATGTGTGTGTGTGTGTGTGTGTGTGTGTGTGTGTGTGTGTGTGTGTGTGTGTGTGTGTGTGTGTGTGTGTGTGTGTGTGTGTGTGTGTGTGTGTGTGTAGGGTTACAGTGACCTAACCTAGTCTCTGGGCTCCTCAGAAACACTGAGGCCAGGCCCAGCACTCTCTGTCCAGATGAGCCTTGCCCAGAGCTCAGATACTGCCATGGTCAGCTCTACTGGGGGCTGAAGCTTCCTGTAACCAGATTCAGAGGCTGCTATAGCAACCTGACAGGTCCAGAAGCAGCACTGAATACAACATCCTTTCCATCTCCTGGAACTAATCTGGACTTTTAAGGTACCTGTGTAATCGATGAACTGTCACCAACATTGGCAGCACCAGGTAGGTGCTGCTAGGCCAGGACCCTGTGCTGATCTGCTAATTAGAAAACTCTGAACTCCTTCTGCAGCCCCCTTCAGGCCTTCAAGGCCTTCAGAGCTCAACAGGCAAACTCTCTACTTTGCCAATGCACTTGCCCCATAGAAGCATCCGGATTTAATTAACAAATAAGCGGACAGCCAGGAATTGTTATGGTACCAGATTTGGAGGACCTGGGTACAAGCATTTTCTTTGTCACTCGCTGCTTTGATAAATGGGCAAAAATTGCTTTACCTCTCTGGGTCTACGTTTCCACCTCTGTAAAATAAAAGGGTTGGGCTAGCTGACCTCCAAAGTCTCTTCCAGTTCTAGAGCTCAGATCCATTGATCTAGCCTCCTGTGATCTAGGCTCCCAACTTGGAACCCACAGGAATCTATGATCCTGCTCACAACCTTCTGCCTCTTGTTGACAGGACCAATGACCTGGACAAGTCAAACATCATGGACAGAATCCTAGATACCCTTCCAAAGGCAGTGCTCTGCTTTGATGAGATCAGCTATGTGGCATGTGAGGCATCATCTCATCTCAGCAAAGAGCCCTTCCCCAACTGTGACTCTTAGCCGAGATCCTGGGAAAACTAGAAAGGGGGCGTTTCCTTCTACTTGGCAGATCTGCAGCTCCTCTATAGCATCTAACCTGAGAGCTGCCCAAGGTCATGGAGAGGTGAAGGGACTGGTCCAGGGTCACACAGCCGGGAGATGCCAGAGGCAGGACACGAACAGGCTGCACTTTCACAAGTCTCAGAGCTGAGATCTCAGACCTCATGCCAGATCTGAGCAAGGATCTTTCCTCCTCCAGTAAGTGGTGGTCTATCCTTCTCCAAGGAGGGGGAACCCACCACCACTGCCCACTTTCACCCCTTCTACTGCCCCTGGTTCTGTTCTCGCTCCAACAGAACAAGCCTAATCTTTCTTCAGATTTTTGAAGAAGGCTATTGTGTCTCTCCTAAGTTTTCTTTCTGCCACTGAAACGCTCCCAGTTCCTTCCACCCATCTTTAGATTGCATGGGCCCTCCTCTAGACACTCTGCAGCTTCTCAACGTCCTTCTGAAGAAACAGGATGTTCTAGAGAAAACGAGCATTGACTGTGGAGTGAATCAAAGGACATGAGTTCAAATCCTGCCTCTGGGACCTTAGGTGAAATCAGAGGGTGGGGCCAGATGGCCTGAGACCACTTGCAGGCCTAGGATGCTATGACACAACCAGATCCAGGGAACTATTGCCTCCTTATTCCGGAAAACAGGGAACACAGCACCTGTGGCAATGGTGTCTGAATGTATAGCAAGTGCCCACAGAGAGAGCCCTGGAAGGTTTTCAGAGCACTTTCGCAATCGTCTGCCTCCCAGTTCACTACTCTCTGTCCAGCCTCACATTGCCTGTCTTGACTTTAACAAAGGAAGTTTCCAGAGAAGCTCTATTCCTTTTTGTTCATCTGTAGAATTGAATTCTCAAGAAAAACAAATGTGTGTCCTGAGAGCCCTCAGGCATGAACACACACAAAGGTCACTTTCTGCCCATCTCCCATGGGCCTGTCTCTGGGTCCTGAGTTCTGACTTGGTAGATGGACCTTTTCTTCAAAGGCCCTGCTGCCCTCGCAGAACATCAGAGCCTTCTCTTTGCTGTCTGTCTCTGTCCTTAGCCAGAGCCTTTGGGCTCCTGCAGGTGCATCTGACTGGCCTGTATTCCCTCCCGGCTGGTGCCACACTGGCTGGATGCAGCTCTCAGTAAGGCTCACCATCTCCGCTCCCTTCCATTGAGCCAACACCAATAAATGCCACAACCAAGAGATACTCTCCTGGCTGGGGGGCCCCAGACTGAGCCTCACAACAACCCTGGAAGGGAGGCATTACTAGTATCATCACACCCATTTTACAGATCCAGAACCTGAGGGCAAAAGACGTAAAGTGATGTGCCCTTGGTCGCTTATGGCTAGTAAGAGTCTGAGGCAGGATTTGAACTTGGGTCTTCCTGACTTCAAGTCCCAGTGCTCTATCTACTACTTCAGGCTGTTCTTTGAAGCCCTTACAATCTTACACACTTTATACCTAACTCACCCTGCCCCCATCAACACATACACAAAGTTGGTCACTTTCCCCATACCATTTCCTCAACATACTGTTCCCCAAGGCCAAGTTACACAAAATTAATGCCCCTGTCTGCAAAAAGTCAATAAGAGGAGAAAGAAATCAACTGCAATCCATCATTGAGTAACAGAGACAGAAGTGCAAACTGCTTTAAAAGGGGAAACAATACCCCGGGAAACTGACCAGAAGGTGCCCAAATTTTGGGCATCATAAAACACACACATTAATAAACAACATTTCTCATCATCCAACACGAGATTAATCAGCCACAGGGGTGGATCCCAGGATCTGTGCAGCTGGAAGGGGCCTTTGAGGCCACCAAGATCAAGTGGAAGCCCAGGGAATAGGACTATGACCAAAGTCACAGAGGACGTGAGCACTGCTGAGAAGCCACACCAAATTCCCATAAGCCTTGGCCTGTAGAACCAGCTGGGTTTCGATGACAGTAAGCAAGAACTGCAAAGCTCAAAATGTTACCATTACTCTGGTTTGGTGAGGCAGCCCTACCCTCTCTGTAGTCCCCTTCAGTAAGAAATAGGAGAGTAAACCAGGAGCGAATCTGCCAAATGTCCTTGGAGTGCTCTGAGGAAGGACAGGGATGGGAATCGGACCCAGGGAGGAGACTCCTTCTACCACTCTAGGCCAGCAGCTTCTTTGTACTGACAAGTTACAAGACTTGCCCAGGGTCACACATTCAGCAGGTGTCAGAGGCAGGCCAGAATGAAAAGCCAGAGTAAGTCTTTTTTTTTTTTTTGCTAATGTACTACACAAAGATGCCACTGACTCCCCTTTTAAGAAATGGCTCTTTGAGCTCCTGTGTTAACACTGCAGTCATTTGTTGATGCTGGCTCCCCTTCTCCCTCTCCCTGCTCCACTCACTCCGGACACATTCATCAGGGAGATTGGCTGTCAAAGCCACCAGGGCTGAAGACAGTGATCCACCCAAGGTCTCTACTCAAAAAAGGAAGTGGAGCCATTCTCCTGGGCCCACCTCGGTCACTGCCTTTGATTTGTTCTAGTCACTGGGAAGTTTGGTTGGTTGGTTTCTGCCCACTTGGTTGTTGTTTTCAGTTGTGTCTAGCTCTTTGTTACCTCATTTGTGGTTTTTTTGGCAAAGATATTGGAGTGGTTTTCCATTTCCTTTTCAAGTTCATTTTAAACTGAGGCAAACAGGATTAAGTGACTTGCCCAGGGTCACACAAATAGTAATTGTCTGAGACCAGATCTGAACTCAGGAAGATGAGTCTTCCTGACTTCAGGTTGGGCATTCTGTGACCTGAGTCACCTAGCTGCTCACTTTATGCTGCATCAGTTCATATAGGTCTTCCCATATTTCTCTGAATCCCTTATATTGGCTGCTTCACACAGTATAAGAGCATCATGCAATATTCATATACTGAGGTTGGTTCATTCCCCAATGGGTATCCCCTTGGTTTCTGATTTTTTTTACTGCTACAAAAAAGTGCTATAAACACTATCCTGACATACAGGGTGTCAATTAATCAATTAACAAACAATTATCAAGTGCCTACTATGTGCCAGGTACCGTGCTAAGTCTCTGCCCTCAAGGAGCTTACAGTCTAATGAGGGAGACACATGCAAACAAATATAGACCAAGTAAGTTACATACAAGATAGATAGGAAATAATCTAGAGAAGGAAGGTACTGGAATTAAGGGAGGTTCCAGTAAAAGATGGGATTTGAAACCAGAGCAGAGAAATGCATGAAGACATTGGGATATCTTGTCTGTGAGGCCTTTCTTTAATTCCTTGCCCACCTTGGGGTATATGTTTAGGAGTGAAGTCATTGAGTCAAAGGGTATAGGCAGTGACACAAAAGTCATTTTTCTAGTAATGCAGTTCACAGGAATTTGTCCCTGCTTCCTCAAATGCCACACGACAGGCCTCAATTTGCTCACTGAGTAATCAACAAGTATTTATTGAACACCTATCACACATATTTATATTGAGTCTGAATTTTCACTGAAAGATACAGCTTTTTTAAGGTGTTACACGAATATTCTAACAAAAACGTACATTGGGGAGAAGGAGGGAAGGCAAGATTATTTTTACTAAAATATAATTCTTGACTTGAAAAAGAGAGAAAAGAGAATAAAGAAGAGAGGAAGATAATAGTGCATGTGAAAGGACATGAGAGAACAAAAGAGAATGAGAGAGAGGCAGAGAGAGGCCCAGGCCCAAAACCAAATCTGTTTTTTGGTCCTTCTTCAATCTCCCAAAGTTCTTTCTCCCACTATTCCATAGATTATGGCTGCTTTCCAATAACAATAGATTTGTAAGAAGGAGATTGAAATTATGTGGAATGGATATGGAAATAAAAACATGACAGGCAAAAGTATGGAAAAAACCTGCCCTCAGTACAGACCCTGGAGAAAGAATTAGAGATTTGATATCCCACCTCTTCTCCCTCCCAAAGCACAACAAACAAGAGCCCTCAAGAAAGGGTTCTGGAGCCAGTTTCTAAGAACAAAGACAAGCTTTGCAATGAAAAATCTGGTCATCCCTAGAACCTTGCAAGATGCAACTGCAGCTTCCAAGAGCTTGTATCATCACTACTATCCTCCTTCAAAATCTCCCTTCTTTCCTCTCTTCCCCCCTCCCTCCCTCCCTCCCTCCCTCCCTTCCTTCCTTCCTTCCACAAACATTTAGGAACATCCACTCTGTGTGGAACACAGCAGTGTGATGAGCACTGATGGAGAAACAGAGGCAGAGAAGGCATCCAGAAGCAAACCCAGAGCCATGCCCACTTCTCCTTTGGCTGGGACTGGGCTGATGGGCTGGGCAGGGACTCATACAGCTGGAGTTCTGGGGAGGAGGACACTCATCATGGGACCAATGGATCACAGATTTAGGGCTGGAAGGGGCCTCCGAGATCATCTTGTCCAAGACCCTCATTTTACACAGCGAGGAATCTGAAACCCAATGAGATGCAACAGGTAATAAATATCAGGGGTGGAACGTGAAGCCAGGCTTTCTTGCCTCCCAATCCAGTATTCCATCCACTGTATCACAATGCTACATTATAGCAAATAGAACACCCAGTCCATGTGGGCCTTTTGGCAGCCTTTTCAAAATCTTTCTTGGACTTTCTATAAGCAGTTAACCAGTTTTGCAAAGAAGGGTTTTGGTTTATTAAGAACAGCCCAAAGTGTCACAGAAAGATATTGACATCCTGCCAAGAGTCATGGGACAAACATTCAAGAGAAATCCTTCTGGCTACCTCTATGGCCACAGGACAGTCCTGATCCAAGCACACAGAGCCCAGGATGTTCAGCCCAGATGATGCTAACCATTGGACAACATGGTCCCCAAGGAAGGTTGAGTTATCTTGGAACAGTTTTCTCCCCTTGTTTTCACCTTTCTACACATTTCCCCAGCAAGCTCTTCAGTTTGAAGAGGGAGATTATGACTTGACTTTGACCAGATGGAAAAACAGGCTCCCAGAGCTCATGGCCTGATCAAAGCCACTTGACTAATTGGCACAGACAAATCTTTTGACTCTCTAAGATTTAAGCCTCAAGCTGGTCACCATCAGAGACTTCCTCTATTTGAGGAACAATGCAAGCTCCCTACTGTAACCCCCTCCCTCCAAACCACACTGTATCCCCTCCCTCAGTGTGTCTGTCACTTGTGTTCCCTTGGGTGGGCTTCATCTCCACAGCCCTGGAAGTTAGACTTTCTACACAAAGTGCCACATATATATTATACATTTAAAATATACTGTCTGTATATATATGCACATACATATAATATATACATACATATATTCAATACATATATACACACACAGATACACACATTCACACACACACATATATGTATATATATATATATATAAACACATATATGTATATGTGTGTGTGGATTTTTTTTAAACCAAAAACTCCTTGTCTGGAAATATTCCTTTCTCAAAACACCATGCAATTAGGCCCTAAAAATAGAGATTGGGTTTTGAAGGGAGCTATATGCTTGCTTTTAAAAGTACTTGAAATTATGGTAGTACATTACATTTTCGGACTCTAATTTTTAATACAAACATTTAGCTATACAAGAAAAAATCTTAGTTGCCATGGCAACAGAGAGTCCAAAGCATCCTCCTTCTGAGGAGATAAGTCCCAAGGATTTGGGGGGTTTCTTGGCCTCCATGTTTGCATTCCATGTTCAGAGCAAAGACAACGAAAGTGAATCCCCCACCCAAAGGGTAAATCACAAACCTTCCAATTCACTGAACAAAGAGATAACTTTAAAACAAAACAAAACAAAACACGTTTCTTGAAAATGAATGGTAATACTCACAAGCAAGTGTGTTCATGGGATCATTAAAAATTATCCAAATATGTCGACCTTATTTTAGTTCATTCATCATTCCCATACTGACCCAAATGCTGAGTGCCTGAATGGTGCTATGCCAAGGAGGGTTCAATTCTCCATAGAGACCTCTCCAAATGTGCAGGCTTTCCTGAAAGAAGGGGAAACAAAGTCAATTCAATCAAAGTTTATTGATTGTCTTATTATGTGTCAGGGACCATATTAAATGCTAAAGATTTTCCTTTTGTTCTGTCCTGTGATGTTATATAAGGAGCTGCTGTCTGGCAAGGAAATCCTAACCCTAACTTTAACCTCTACTCCCATCCCCACCAATTTTTGTTGTTGAGTCACTTTGGTCCTGTCTGAATCTTCGTGACCCCATGTGGGATTTTCTCAGCAAAGATACTGGTTTGTCATTTCCTTCTCCAGATCATTTTACAGATGAGGAAACTGAGGCAAACAGGGTGAAGTGACTTGCCCAAGGTCACATAGCTAGTAAGCGTCTGAGGCCAGATTTGAACTTGGGTCTTCTTGACTCCGGGCCCAGCACTCTTTGTACTATGTGCACCTAGCTGCCCACCCCCACCAATAGGGATAGCAATTGCCCTGCCACCCACAGTCTTCGGGAGTTGCCTGGACCAATGAAAGGTTAAGTGATTTGGCCAGGGTCATACAACCAGTAGGTATCAGAGGAGATACCTGAAGCTATTTCTTCCTGATTTTGAAGTCAGCCCTCTACCCACTACACTACACTTCCTCTCTAGATAGTTAAGATCCAAAGGCAAAAATGTAAATCCTTACCTTCAAGGAGTTTACAAACAAACAAACAAAACTCTAAGTATTAAGAGTCAGAAGACTTGGGTTCTGGTCCTGGATCCCACACCAACATATGGCATGATTTTGGTCAAGTCATTTAACCCTAGTCTTTTTCCTCATCTGACAAATTTGGGATTGCCCTGCTTCGCTCCCATGGGAGTGGGAGGATTGGAAGGATGAAGGACATGAAAGGCCTTCAAAACACCTTCAAACTGTTACATATCCATGGGGATATTTTAGGGCCAGAGACCCCAGTTGCTTAGATCTGCCAAAGCTCCCTTGCATTGGTCTCCTTTTGTAAAGCAGCCTAAGATTGTGAACAAAACCCCTTTGTTCTGTAAAACTTGAACTCAGTCAAAGGGTCCCACTTGAGGACCTAGAGGAGCACATGTGGCCTCAAGACTGCAGGTTCTCCACCCCTGGTAGGACATTGGCTAGGGTCATTCAGCAGGATATTTTTCTGCCCCCAGACCAAGGAGAATGGTGATGATGACAACCACTGTGACCCCTCAGAGAGGGCCCAGGCCAGGCCAGAAACAGGTCTTACCCAGCAGCCTCCAGTCTCCCCTGAGATCAAGGCCTTACTTTCCAAAGGCATGCTGCTGACTCCATTAAATGTTCTCCCCAGTGTGGCTTTTGAGTTGCTGCTGCAGTTCTGGCTTATCTAATCTTAACTCAGCCTGGGGATATCTACCTTTGTGTACTCCCTGGCTTGCTAGGTTATCAAGGACACCAAGACTGCCTTGTCCTGTCCTGAACCTGGTGGGCCCTTCCTGTCATCTCCCTGCCTTTGATCTATAGCTGCTGCCAGAGAAACTGTCAAGGGCTGTAAGAAACTGCCAAGTCTCAGTACTAGCCGGCTTCATCCCAGCTGAGCTATAATCAGGAGCAGCCTGCTGGGCTGGCTCTTCTATCACCACCTGGGCACACTACTGATAAGCTCCAGAAGGGGAATTGTCCCCCTCCCCAATCTGGGCCTGAACTCCGCCCCTTTGGCGCTAGGTCAGTATCAGTTGCCCATGGGCCAACTGATCTGCCAGTTCAGCCAATACCCTTGGGTTTGGCTAGCTAGAAATGTGGGACTGGTCATTCCTGACCCAGTCTGTGGGCACATTCCGCTCTTCTCCGTCTGCCCTGTCTCCTGGCCCAGCTCTTTAGGCTCTATTGGTGAACGCGATCGTCTATTCTGCCTCAGAGGTTCACCGTCCTCTGAACTCACCACTCCCATAAGCCCCTCACGAGACTCCCTCACCATCATCAGCCCAATGCTTCCAGCAGCCATGTCTGACCTAGCTCCTTCTCAGGGAGTTACACTTCAAGGTGTCTCTGAGGGTCCTTCCACCTCGAAATCCTGTGATTTGTGTAGTTGGCAGTCAACATTCTACCTTGGGAAACTCTAGCATTGTCTTTCCCTTGGACTTAGACCATCCCGAATGCTTAAGACTCCATGTGAACATGGGATCATACACATCTCCTATAGTAAGAGCTGGCATTTTCGTAACACCTTAAGGTTTGCAAAACACCCTATACATATCTCATTTGAACTTCACAACAACCCCGAGAAGTAAAGCCTACTGTTATCCCCTTTTTACAGAGGAGGAGACTGAGGCCCAGAAGGGCAAGTGAACCCAGGCTGTTCTGACTCAGAGTCAGGTACTCTTCCCACTACAGCAAGTTGCCTCTCTTACCCCTGACCTTATTCTTCCTTTAATCCCCAATCACTGAGGGGGTGGATCTCTGTCATA
Organism: Petaurus breviceps papuanus; assembly: GCF_028583685.1. Taxonomy (NCBI): domain Eukaryota; kingdom Metazoa; phylum Chordata; class Mammalia; order Diprotodontia; family Petauridae; genus Petaurus; species Petaurus breviceps. The sequence goes on from NW_027187307.1 coordinate 3,538,707, forward strand.
CCCTCCTCACTTCAAAGGAAGCAATGTCTCAGGGTAGAATTTCAGGTCCCTTGGCTGACTTGTGGTCAGGCTGGGTTTTCTGAGGATGTGTCATATCCTGCTGCCTAGGCTTATGGTTAAGGCCAGCTCTGCCCGACACATCATATTATACTCTGATCTGTCCTCCCCCATTAGAACCTGCTTGGGGAGCCATCAGTTTCCAAAGTCCCCTTCCAGTGCCTACACGCTTCAGAACACAATTAATAATAGTCTCCCCACTCTCATCTCCCAGCAACGATGGAGATGAGAGCAGGCGATGCCAAAGCTTTCTTTGTGTTGGCTCTGATTCATATCACCCAAATATGTAGCAGTCATTATCTGAGTTCTTTTCATCTGCTGCCACCCAAGGTCAGGGTGCTGGCAATGGTGGGGGGGGTTTGGTTGGGCTTGTCAAAAACAAGTGTTTCCTGACAGCAATCTTTATATTGAATCTGACTAAGACTCATTTTCCCAAAGATGGAGATCAAACACATTCATCTCAGCAAAGCCAGAGAGAGATAAGGCGAAGGCGACTCAACAAAGACATTTGCTTTTCTTGTTGCCACTCCAGGTGCCCATCAGGTTTCAGACCGAGAGCTGGGGGGGGGGGCTGAGCTTACTTGAATTATTCAGTCAGGTATTTCATCAAATATCTGTATTTGCATCTCATTTATTTTGCCTCATAAGAAAGGGTAAAAACTGGAAGGTGAGATGAAAAGACCAAATCTGTGAGTGTGGTGCGGTGGATGAAGCACTAGGCATGGGGTTGAGAGACCTTGACCTCCATGAGCCTCAGTTTCCTGCCTGGTAAAATGAGAAGAATATTATTGCTGTGAGACCCAAATAAGATGAGGCATGAAGAGCCAGCTCTGTAGTGGATTATAAAGGTCGGCTCTCATGGGCAGCTCTAAGCTGGAGATGGCCATCCTTGGCCTGTGCCCTTGTGGCTGCCCCCAGATTGATGCTCACTTGACATATTTGTACTGTGTAGATGATGAGACACACATGTGGGCACAAGGGCTGGAGGGAGAGGAGAAAGGGAGGCATAAGAACCTTGGCTACAGTACAGTGGAAGACCCGAATCAGGTTGTGTCCTCTTGCCCATCTGTACCTCCTCCCCAGGGTCCCTTTGCCCAGAGCTCCAACCAGCTGGGCTAAATAGAGGTTCTGGGGTCATTTCCAGCTCCAGAACTTCTAGAGAACCAGGAGACAGTGATTTGGAACCTGAAGAAGCCACCTAGGCAAAACTGTGTAAGAACAGGATGACACTGGTCCCAAGCAACTGAAAAGGCCTGGAGAAGGCCAGAATAGCAGACCTCTTTAGGAACAAGACAGACTGGCACGGCGGGGTGGGGAAGAGCACCAGAGGACACTGGGACCTTCACTTGCACCATTCAGCTTTGGTCAAGGATGTGTCAGGACATTGGCCAAACCAAACAGGGTAATTTTTTGAAAAATTGGGACTTAGGATTTCACCAGGATAAGGAACTCCCTGCGTGGAAACTGTCCCTCCCAATGCAGAATGGAGACTTCAAGTTAATTTATAGTCTTAAAGGAGTTTCCTGATGACTTTTTCTTTTAAAAAAATAAATTTTATTGTTATCTTTTGTTTTTACATCAACTATACTTCCCACTATTTATTTTAGCATATCTCTTCCCTTTCCCTCTCCCAGAGAGCAAGCAATTCCTTATAATAGAGATAAGAAGGAAAACAGTTTCCTGTTTACAGTGTTACCCACCCAGAATCTCCTATCTTTGCAGGGGGGGAAGGGCCTTTCTGATCTCTGCCAAGTTCAGTCATTTAGTCAGTTTTTTTTTTTTGTTCTTTTTCTGGGGTCTTCGGTCATTGTTTTGTTTTGGTTTTTGTTTCTGTTTTTATTTGTTATTGTTTTTTCGATTTACAGTCTTATAGTCACTGAGTATAGTTTTCTTGGTTTTTCTCACTTCACTTTCAATCAGATATGACTTTCCACCCTTCTCTGTATTCTTCATATTTATTCTTTCTTAAGGCAGAATAGTATTCTATTTTATGAATGTGCCATAACTTCTCTAGCCATTCTCCAATCAATGAGCATTAACTGTGTTTCCAGTTCTTTGCCACCGCCCCCAAAATGCTGCTATAAATATTATGACGCAATGTCACCTTTCTTTCTGTCTTTCATCTCCTTGGGGTGTATGCCTAGCACGGGGATCTCTGGGACAAAGCATATGGCCATTTAGCTTTTATTATACACTGGGTTACTGAATTTCATTCTTTCTGATTTCTCCTTGTCTAGTCTGTTCCTTAGATGGACTTTTCTATTTTTAAACCAGCACCAAAGAGTTCTGATGATCGCTGCTTTGTAATCTGGTTGGAGGCTTAGAAGTTCTACTCCCCACTCATATAGTTTTTTATTGTCTCCACTGATATTCGAGATATTTTGTATCTCCAAATGAATTGTGTTGTTATTTTGCCTTGCTCAGTACCATATGCCCTTGGTGCTTGGCGTAGTGCTAACCCTGTAAACGAGTCTCAGTAGTATTGTCATTTTTATTCGATTGACTTGGCTCAGTCATAAACACTGAATATCCCTCCAGTCACTTCACTTATTCTTTATTTCTTTAAGGAGAATGTTATAATTGTGTCTATGCAGGGCCTAACAGTGCTTTGGGAGACTGATTCCCAGACGCTTTATGCCTTCTCTGCTTCTTTAATGTGGGACTTCCCTTTACTATTTGTCCTGTCTGCTTATGAAATTTCATAGGGACAGCTATAAAGCATGACTTCAAAGCAGTAACTCGCCAGTACAAGATGGGGGTGGAGGGGCTACCAGGGGTGGGGAACCTGTGACCTCAAGGCCACATGTGACCCTCTGGGTCCTCAAGTTCAGCCCTTTGATTGAATCCAGATTGCGCAGAACAATTAGAGCAGTAAGGTACTTGAGAGAGCAGCTGATCTACCCTCTTCTTCAAATGTGGAATTGACCGTCCAGTAAATGTTACATTCGTTTACTGCCCCCTTTCCGGCGGCACCCCCCACCCCTATCCCCTCAGTCCCTGATGCTTCTTTCCAATATTTATTCCAGAATTCTCTGTTTAAAACCCACTTGGCTTATTCAGGATCCATGCCCACACAAGTTGAATCCACTTTTTTCAGATTAATAGACTATAACATAACAAGCAATAAGGTCCAAATAAGAGATTCCATTCCAGAAAAATATTGTTTATAAAAATTAAGAAATGATTTATTGAGTAGGAAGAAAGGGAAGTTGTCTAGAACTGGAATGAGTCTTTGGAAAGGCTTGCCATGTTTGCCAAGAAGGTAGCCTCTTCTGGGCCTTCCACTGAGATGATGATATGCAAACATAATTCTACCTTGTTCTGCTCTGAACAAAGATACTATGCTGGCTCACGAAAGGAGCCGGCATGCATCTGAGGGACCAAGACCTTTCTCCTTCCATTGCTGCAAAGGCTCAGCTTGGGGAGATGGCAAACAACCTGGAAAGAAGCCCTGTTTTCTAACACTAAGAGAAGAGAAAATTGGTATACATGTTGATTACTGTATGAGTCAGATATTTCCTCATCTGTAAAATGAGGGGGTTGGACTGGATAATCTCAGAGGGCTCTGCAGGCCGTGACAATCTGTGATGCCCTTGTCTAATACTCTGTGAAAAGGAACTGCAAGACGGCTTGCAGATCATCGCCCCCTCCTTCCCTTCCTCTCTAGCTTCTGTCTCCTGGGGGGGGGGGGCGCTGCCAAACATACCTTGGGCATTCCTGCCTTTGCTTGCCAGATACCGCCTTTCAGGGGGTAGTAGTCCCTCCCTCTACTCCTATTGTACATGCCCCATCCAGCCTTCAAGGTCTATTTCAAAGTCTACTAAATCTTACCTCATTCATTCATTCATTCACTTACTCATTTGTATATACTTTACTGACAGATTTGGTTTGGATACAATAATCACATCCCAGTAGACACTGCCTTTTTCCCATGATACATTCCCTTGAAATCAATAAGCAAACCATGTGATATAGCAATTTCAACTGACAGAATCAGTCAGTAATCACTTACAAGGGCCCACCCAACATTCCAGTGCTAGGCACCTACAAAAGGGTCCCTGTATTCAAGGAGTTTACATTTACTGGGGGAACCGCATGAATACAGGTCAAAACTAGAGATATAAAAGTTAAAAATGAAGTTGTTCAGGGCACATGGGGGTAGGGGGAGAAGGCTCTAACAACTAGGAAATCACAATAGGCCTCTTATAGGACATCCTAAGAAACAGGAGGAACAGGTTGATCCTGCTCCTCCGGGGGACAGCCTGTACAGAGGTGTGGGCCAGTAGAGCCGACAGGAGAGTAAGTGATGGGATAGAAGGTGAAGTCAGTCTGGAAAGACAGTTTGGAGCCAGGATATGAAGGTCTTTGAATGCCAAACCAGGGAGTTTGCATTTGATCCCAGAGGCTATAAGAGAGCCATTTATCGAACAGAGAAGTAACAGGATCTAACCAATGTGACAGCTATGTGGAGGATGCAATAGGGAAGGGGAAGACCGGAGACAGAGAAACCATGTGAGACAGTATTGCAGTAATACGTAATGAGGGTCTGAACAAGGGTGGCAGTAGCATTGTGAATGGAAATGGAGAGGATATGAGACATGATATAGAATCAATTGCACTGGGCAATAGATTGGGTATGGGAGGTGAGGGAAAATGAGGAATTGAAGGGAATACTGAGGCGTGAGGAAAGTGAGAAGAGGTGGGCCTAGGGGAGAAGAAACAAGGAGTGTGACTTTGGACACAGTGAGTTTGAGATGCTTCTGGGACAAAGGCATATGTGCCATCGTCAGCATCCCTATTCAATGCATGAGAGCCAACATGCTGAAGGACTAGGACATGGGACCACATCTAATAACAGAAATCAATGTAAGTCTCATATCTGGGCCCCCTAACTGCTTGTTACTTGGTCCAACTCTTCCCATGTTTCTCTGAATTCCTTATGATACAGCAATATCCCATTACTCTTATGCTATAAGGTTTTCAGCTTTTTCCCAAAGAACAGGACAGAATTTGTTTCTAGCTTTTTGCTACTACAGAAAGTGTTTCTATGAACAGTTTGGTATGTATGAAAGCATTCTGTCACTGATCTCCATGGGGGATAAGCCCCAAGAAGGAATCTCTGAGTCAAAGTGTAGACATGGTTTGGTATATTTCCTCTAATAATTCCAAATTATTTTCCAGAATGGCTGGACCAGTTCATAGCTCTATTAACACATAAAGATTCATTGCATTTTGAGATTGTTAGAATACTTTTTTTCTTTAGGACTGCTTTTCCATTTTTATAATGGTCAATGTAAAGCTCAGCAAATGAGGTTTCAAGGAGGGAAGCAGAGCCAAGATGGCAGAGTAAAAGCAGGGAGTCTCCAAACAACTTAAAAATAATATCTCAAAACTAATGCTTGAGTGGTAGAACCAACAAAGGATGGGATGAAAGAATTTTCCAGCAGATGGTAAGGAAGTTGGAAACCAATCAGAAGCAAATTATAGGGGTCCCTTTACTGGCACTGGGTATGGGGCTCTGCTGCATTGCCCATTCATGGCCCCAGGTGGGAATCAAAGGGAAGGAGAAGCATTAGCACACTTAGAGTTCACAGCTGCAGGGGAGTAGGGGCTGTACTCACAGATCCAGGGTGGAAAAGAGTGCTTGTAGTTGCTCACAGAGCAGAACACAGACCAGGAGAGTAGTGACAATGCCTCTCCTTAAATCATACCATTTTGGAAGAACTGCAGCTTGTAGACCCTGAGAATTAGTTCTGAAAATAGCAGGATGAAAAACCTGAAGTTGGGACTGTGTCCCCTCTACCACAAAAGCAAAGTGCAACTTTAACATAAAGTTAAAAGTCAGGCTAGAAAAATAAGCAAACAACAAAAAAAGAACATGACCATAGAAAGTTACTATGGTGACAGGGAAGATCAAAACATAAATTCAGAAAAAAACAACAAAGTCAAAACAACTACAACCAAAGCCTCAAAAAAAAAATATGCATTGATCTCAGGCCCAAAAAGAACTCCTGAAAGAGCTCAAAAAGATTTTAAAAGTCAAATAAGAGAGATAGATGAAAAAGTGGCAAAATAAATGACACCAAAAAAAAAAAGAAATGGCAATGAGGCAAGAAAATAATGAAAAAAAGAGTTAACCACTTGGTAAAGGAGGTATAAAAAATACAGAAGAAAATAACACATTAAAATAGAATAGGCCAAATGAAAAAAAAGATGTACAAAAATTCACTGAAGAAAAGAACTCCTTAAAAAGTAGAATTAGACAAATGGAAAAGGAGGTACAAAAGCTCATTGAATAAAGTAATACCTTAGAAATTAGGATTGAGTAAGTGAAATCTGACAGCTCCATGAGACATCAGGAAACAATAAAACAAAATCAAAAGAAGGAAAAATAGAAGAAAATGTGAAATATCTCATTGGAAAACAACTAACCTGGAAAATAGATCCAGGAGAAATATTTTAAGAATTACTGGACTACCTGAAGGTCATGATAAAAAAAAAAGAGCCTAGACATCATCTTTCAAGAAATTATCAAGGAAAAATAGCTTAAATATCCTAGAATTAGAGGATAAGACAGAAATTTTAAAAATCCACTGGGCAGATCTTGAAAGAGGACCCAAAATGAAAACCACAAGGAATATCATAGCCAAATTCCAGAGCTTCCAAGTCAAGGAGAAAATATTGCAAGCAATCAGAAAGAAACAATTCAAATATCATGGAGTCACAGTCAGAATAACACATGATTTAGCAGCTTCTCCGTTAAAGGATGGGAGAGCTTGGAATATGCTATTCTAAAAGATAAAGGATCTAGGATTACAACCACAAATCATCTACTCAGCAAAACGGAGTATTATCCTTCAGGGGAAAATTCAATGAAATAGAGGACTTTCAAGCATTCCTGATGAAAAGACCAGAGCTGAATAGAAAATGTGATTTTCAAATAAAAGACTCAAGAGAAGCATAAAAAGGTAAATGGGAAAGAGAAACCATAAGGATTTAAGGTTAAATAAGGTCAATTGTTTATATTCCTACATGAGAAGATGATATCTGTAACTCCTAAGAATGTTATCACTATTAGGGCAGTAAGAAGGAAAACATACAAACAGAGGGCATGGAGGTGAGCTGTGATGAGATGATATCTAAAAAAAAATAAAATTAAGGGATGAGAAAGAGGGATGCACTGGGAGAAAGGGGTAGAGAGAAGCAGAATGGGGTAAATTAATCCACATAAAAGAGGTACAAAAGAGCTTTTACAGTATAGGAAAACATGGGAGGTAGCAGGCAATGCTTGAATCTGTCTCTCATCAGAATTGATTCAAAGAGGGAATAACATACATACTCAGTTGGTGGAGTTGTGAACTTAGTCCAACCACTCTGGAAAAAAAATTTGGAACTATGTGCAAAAGGTTATAAAACTGTACCTACCCACTGACCCAGCAATACTACTACAATGTATCATAAAGAGATTTTTAAAAAGAAAAGAAAAAGGACCCATATGTACAAAAATATTTATAGCAGCTTTCTGTGGTGGCAAAGAACTGAAAATTGAGGGTAAGCTTTGAATTGGGGAACTATCGAATAAGATTTATTCATGATTGTGATGGAATACTATTATGCTATAAGAAATGATGAGCAGGATCCTTCCAGAAAAACCTGGAAAGACTTATATTAACCAAGGCAAAGTAAAGTAAGCGGAACCAGGAGAACATTATACATAATAACAGCAATACTGTACAATGACCAACTGTGAATGACTTAGCTCTCCTCAGTAATACAATCATTCAAGACAATTCCAAAGGACTTATGATGAAAAATGCTATCACCCCTAGAGAAAGAACTGATGGAGTCTGAATGCAGATCAAAGCAAACTTTTTTTTAACTTTTCATTTTTTCTTGTTGTTTTTTTTTTCGGTCTGTGTTTTCTTTCACAACATGACTAATACGGAAATATGTTTTGCAAGACTGCACATGTATAACCTATATCATATTGCTTGCCTTCTCAATGAGGGGTAGGGAGGGGAAGGTGGAAGGAAGAGAATTTGGAACTTAAAATTTTTAAAATGGATGTTAAAAATTGTTTTTACACAAAATTGGGGAAAATTTTAATTATTTTACAAGAGTTTTTTCCCCTAGTCATAAAGGGAAGGTGAGAGGAAGGGAAAATAAAATATGTGCTAATTGGAAAATAAGATGAAATCATGATTTTAAAAGAATCAACAAATGAACACCCACTACATACCCAGGAAGGTGCCATAATGAACACAAATAGAGTCTAAGAAACAGCCTGTCTTCCCACAGTTTATTCAATAGTAAGTATTTCCATCTTGTATTTCTACCATTTGGAAATTTCCATAAGTATTTCCATCATCTGGGCCAATTTAATGGGTGTGAAATGATGTCTCAGAGTTAATTAATTTGCATTTCTCTTACTATTTTTGATTTAGAATGTGTTTTCATATGGTTATTGATAGTTTGCATTTCTTCTTTTGAAAACCATACCTATATTTTGGCTATTTTTCTATTACCACACAATCTCAGAGTTGGAAGGGAGCTCAGAGGCCATCTAATTCAACTCAGGCATGAAAAAAATCTCTCAAAACATCACTGACAAATTGTTATAATCTTTGCTTGAAGACCTTCCAGTGAGAGAAGGAAGAAGAATCATATATGCAACTACCACACTGCAAAGGAAAACAACTCTAAAAAGTGTCTGAACTCAGATGAAGTGTAATGACCAATTATGGTGCCAGAAGAAAGCATTCTTCTTTCCTCTCTTTAGAGAGGTGGTGCACTACAAGTGTAGAATGTTACATACTGTGTCAGATGCAGCCACTGTAGTCATTGGTTTTTCTTAACTGTCTTTGTGACATAGTTCAGGGTAAGGGGATGTATTGAGAAATGACCATCACATATAAAAGATAAGACATAAATCAAACATTCTAAAAAAGATTGAAATGGGCTATTATTGCACTATAAGTAACAACCAATGTGAAGAATTCAGAGAAACATGGGAAGACTCATGATGAAGTGATAGAGTAAACATGACATTGGACTTCAAGTTAGGATGTCCTGAGATCAAATCCCACCACAGATACTTACTAGCTGTGTGACCCTGGGCAAGTCACTTACTTCTCTGTGCCTCAATTTCCTAATTTGTAAAATGAAGAGGTTGACCTCTATGTCCTATATGATCCTTTCTAGCTCTACATCTTTGACCCTATTATCCTCTGATACTAGTTAATGTAAATGAATATGACAACAGTCTGCCAACCAAATACCATGACCAGTATTGGTCCCAGATGACTGATGACACTTTCTTCCTCCTTGTTAAGAAATGAAGAGTGTAATCTTTCTGGTTTTGTGTCTCTTTTAACTTTGTATCTCTAGCTTCTGGCACAGTACTTGGAATATGGTAGGTGCCTAATAAATTCTCACTGACTGCTTGGGTTGTAATTGCTATGTCATATTGTTTTGCTTATTTTTTTAAGGGGAAAGTGCCATGGACAGAGAGGTTATCTGTGGGGAAGTGATTGTTGTGGTTGAAGAAAATCAGTAATATATTTTAAAGAAATGATTTCCTAACAACATCGAATATGATTACACTGCCATCTTAAAATTTCAAGGGTCCAAATTTGTGACCTAGGCTCAAATTCTTCCTATGCCTGGCCACTGAAACGCTAACAACACATTTAAGTATTCTGATTTTACCTGCAATCCCTTGGTGAGAAGGTGGCTAAAGAAGAAAGAGATCCCATTGCCTTGATTTCATTAGGCTTAGTATGGACATCATTTTTGCCTCATGAGCACAGACAAACATATAGAGGCTGGGCAAAGATCACAAATACATAAAGTCTCTTTAGAAATACACAAATAGAAAGATTTAAAGGGGAACCTGTTCCAACCTTTCTTCATTTTTCAGCTTTGTCTTTTTGTGAGGGTTATTTATGACAAAGGCTCTGGAAAACTTCAAGTCAACTCTCCATGTCGATTAAGGCTTTGAAAAATGGCAATTGTGAGAGATCATCAATAGCATCTTGTAAAAGAATTCATTTCTTTCCCATCCTGAGACACTGATCTTTGGCAATGGAATCCCACAAATTAATGACTTCCTCATTGGCTTTTCTGATTGCTAGTCTCCCCAAGGACAAATGGGCTTTCAGACATGGTTGTAAATATCCAACTTTATAGCAACATTCTGTCAACTTTGGGTGGTAAGACCATCATTACAAAAAGTTAGTAAAGAAATATAATTGAGCATTTCCTATATCTTTCTTCTCTAGAGGGCTATGCTGGGGTTTTATTTAAAAACACAAGCCCAAGTCCTCTCCAATTTTCCTTTCCTTATTTGGGAATGTTAATTACTGAGTAGCATCTGTTGATGAGACCACTTTTCTCTGCCTCCCATGATGTGAAATGCTACCATTCCATAGCCCCCTCTCCCCCTGATTTTTCAATACACAAAGAATTTTGCAATAACAATCTAACCACTTTTGGTCTTCAATGAAGGAGAAACTTAGGAGAGAAAAATCACTGTTTGGGAAAGAAGCTCTAATTTTGTTGAACCCTGAGGGCAGAGAAAAGCTCTGTTAAACCCCAGAGTGAACAGTGATTCATGCTCCAAATGGTGCCCTTCAATCACCTCATGTCACTTCTATATGGCACTGGAACACCTCCGGTAATTTTGCTCAGGTCTCTTAAAACCACAGCAGAGCCACGGAAATTACTCAGTGGTTTGCTCATAAAAGCCAGAGACAAGTCCACCGAATAGAAAGCACCTCCTTAGGCATTAAAGTCGAGAAGGAGAAGTTTAGCTATAATGATGTCTGGTAGGGAGCCAGTACATTTAGTCAGTGGAGAATTCCCTTGACCCACTTAAAAAGTAAAAGAATGAAAAATGGTGCTGATTCAGAAGCTGCTGAGGCTTCGAACTCCCCTTTTCCTCCAATCCATGCCTGCTTGTATCCCTCCCTCAGAATCAGAAAGGGCTACACTTGGAAGGGCCCTTCAAGACCATCTACCCCAAGCACTCCATGCCTCCACCTAAGGAAAGCTAACTCTCCAGACATGGGGCCACATTGGGCACAAATAAAACAATTGTATTTTTCAACATCTCCTATATGGCATAAGGTGAAGCATGAGGTAAAGTGAGGAATACTGTCTGGCAGCCCTGCATGCGTGCCCATCTTTCCCCTACGACCTGTCATGCTGCTTGAAATTGTACCATTAATGTATTCCCTTGAGATGTGGATTTTTACATTTTTGTTTTTAGGCTTTGGATCTTCAAAAGTCCCCTAATAAATGGGAATGCATTGCAGCAGGATTATGTCATAAACTTCTAGTACCTGGACCTCATCCCCCTAAAACAGACTTTTTGCTAGATGCATGGTCTGTAATTTTGTCAAATTTAGTACTCTCATCTCCTCCAGGGATGGTGACCCATCTATGACTCAGTAGACTTATTAAATGGTCTTGGAGAGTTGCTGTGGGTGAAAAATATTATTACTCTGTGGCTAACCCAGTGACAAGCCTCTGAATCACCTAGGACAGCACTCGTCTCATACATACATTTGCACATGGGAGTTTTTACCAGAGCTTTTGTTTTCCTGGCATAATGATCTTTTCTGATATCAACATTCTTCCACTGATGCTGTTTGGCAATCACCTTGTGTCCAGAGAATCAGCAACGAGGATCACCCGAAGGACGATGGAATTGTGCATTAACAAATGAAAATCTGAGCAAGACAATTAACACAAGGATGTCAGCAAAGAAACATTTGATTAGAAAGAATACATGAGCTGATGATATCGCCACAATTAGGAATAACTGATGGGCAGTTCATCATGTTCCACTGGCAACCAGATAGTATAGACAAATACAACGATGATCCCAACAGGCCTGGTATAAACCCTATGGGGCAGCTAGGTAGTTCAGTGGTATAGAGCACTGGGCTTAGAGTCAGGAAGATCCATCTTCCTGAGTTCAAATCTGGTCTCAGACACCTTCTAGCTGTGTGACCCTGGACAAGTCACTTCACCCTGTTTGCCTCAGTTTCCTCATCTGTAAAATGAGCTGGAAAAGGAAATGGCAAACCATTTCTAGGATCTCTGCCAAGAAAACCCCAAATGGGGTCACAGAAAGTTGGACAGGACTGAGCTCCAGGAAGGACACGAACAAGAGTTGCAGAGGATGGGTCGAAATCTTGATCCTTGCAGGGACTATCCACATTGGCGAGACTACAAATGCCTTAGGGTATTTGAGTTCTGTTTATCAATATAGTATTTTTGAATACCATACTTGTATGCATATAGAATTCCCTTGAAAATAGGCTGTAGCCCTAAAATGAGGTCCCTGTGAAAGGCGCTAGAGGCATGCATTGAGAAATAATTACACAAAATTACTGCATAAGCACATTAGACCTAGTCAAAAGAAACCTGCCATTTTTTTGAAAGTAAAGAAGCTTCCTCCCTGCTGAAACAGAAGGCAGATAAAGTGGATGGACCCATCCCAGGAAAGTGAAGAAAATGAGAGCAGCCAGCCACCAGGGGTTTTTGGGAGCTGAGAAGGCTGACTTCCCTCTACCTCTTTTCCTCTCATGTCCTTGTCAGACAGGACTCCACCCCACCCCCCATCAAGGGCTAGTGATAAGCATTGGGCCCACCCAAAGCAAAGCTGGTAAGGAGGTCTTAAAGATGATCAAAGATGCAAATATTCAATGTGAAATGTGGTTTTAAAGCTCTCAGGGATACTAAGTCACTAGGCAAGAGGAAGAACTTGGGAGGAAGGGCAGGGGCTAGGTAGCCCTGCCTGAGGAGAGCAGGAGGCAGCTGGGCAGCCCAGTGGGCAGACACTTGCTAATTATGTGTTCCCTAGCCTCTCAGTCTGAGTTTCCTCAATTATAAGACAGGGATAATAATGACACTTATTTCTTAGGGCTGTTGATCTTTTCACAATGACCAGCACATAGTAGGACCTTAAATGCTTATTCTCTCCTCAGTTTTCTTATTTGTAAGATGGGGATTATGATAGTTTTGACCTCCAGGAGTGGTTCTGAGGATAAAATGGGATAGTATTAATTAGTATTAATGAGTCTTCTGAAGGTCTTAAAGCCATGTATAAATACTATAGTAATGATTATTAAAATGAGGGGCCTGCCAGGTGATATTGTAAGGCATTGAAGACCAAGTCCACAAATTTCACAATTTAGTCTATGGGATACAATACAAGAATGCCAGATTTGGAGTCAGGAAAGGTCTCAGGGGGAAATTTCATCTCCATCACTTACAAGCTGTGGGACCCTGGGCAGCACATGGAACATCATCCCTGAGCTTTAGCTTCTTCAGGTGTGAAACAGGGATAAAAACACCTTCCAGTACCTCCCTCCCAGGGTTGTTAAAAGGCTCCGAAGAGATAATTAATGTATTATAAAGTGCTTTTCCAAATTAAAAATGATACAGAAAAGCAAGCTATTATTTTTCCAGCAATTAGCTCTACGACATTTCAGTAGCATTGTAAGGCTGGTGAGGGCCTTACATACACTGCTTAGGGTCACAGGGCTTATAATAATAGCCAGAGGCAGGAATGGAACTGTGGGCATCCTTACTGCAGGTCCAGATCTCTAATCATCGTGCCAACCCTCCAAACACACCCACACCAGCACCTATACCCACACCTATACCCACATACATACCTACACACCTACACATACCCACACCTACACACACACACACCTACACACATGCACCCCTATACACACACCTACACACATACCTACACACCCAAACATACCCACACCTACACACACACCCCTATACACCCACACCTATATACACATACACACCTACACACATACCTACACACCTAAACATACCCACACCTACACATACACACACTCACCTATACACCCACACATTATCCTCACCCCACTCCCTGGTACTTCTGAATCACGTGCTGCAGATGCCACAGCTCACAGAGCATCTTTCTTGGATCTCTCCTCCTTTGGGTTTGAAAGCTGCCCAGCTGATTCCCAAATCAGTGGCTTCCCAAGCCCAAGAGCCGAAGCCTGTGGCCTTTGTCTGTCCCTAAGAAGCAGCTTTCCACAAGGCTTCGGAGAAGGGGCTAAGCCCACATCTTTAAAGGCATTCAATAAAAATGGCTCAAAACTATTGAATTTGAAAGGGTTGCAGAGGCTCCACAGACCCAGAGCATGCTGGGGTGGCAGTTTACTCAGCAATACTAAGCAATGTTTGAAGGTTGGTAAGAGGCCAGAGGCGGCCTCACCCACACTGTGCTGCCTTGAGGATAGGCCCACGAATAAGCCGGGAAACCTCTGGGCCAGAGAGTTCAGTCTCCCTGTAGCCAAGAAGATCCTCTGCGCCCTGGTGATCAAGGGTCAGGGCTGGCCTTCGGAAGGGAGGGGCCTGCTTAGCGGAAGAGGCCCAGAATCTCAAGTGCAGCCAAGGCAGCCCAGGCCAGGGGGCCACAAGGCCACGAGACCAAGAGGGCTACTTGGGGCTGCTTCACTTCTTCTTGTTGTTCCCCCCTCATTTATTCTAGGAGAGGAAAGCAAGGCAACAATATCTTCCTCCGGTATGTTTCAAATGAAAGTTACATGGAAGGAATGATCCCATAAAGGAGGAAAAGTCCAGCTACCCCAAACCGAGAAACATCAAAGAATCCAAGTACAGAGCAAGGCAGGATGATTTTAGCACCATGGAAGGGTGGAGAGAGAGAAGTAGACACAGAGAGAGAGACAGAAAGAGACAGAGACAGTGAAAGAGAGACAAAGGAGAGAATGAGACAGAGAGAGAATGAGACAAAAAGAGAGAATGAGACAGAGAGAGAATGAGACAGAGAGACAGAGACAGGGGAGAATGAGACACAGAGAGAGAATGAGACAAAGAGGGAATGAGAGAATGAGACAGAGAGAGAGAATGAGTCAGAGAGACAGAGACAGAGAAAGAGAGACAGGAGAGAATGAGACACAGAGAGAGAATAAGACAGAGGGAGACAATGAGAGAATGCGACAGAGAGAGAATGAGAGAATGAGACAGAGAGGAAGAGACAGAGACAATGAGACAGAGAGAGAATGAGCGAATGGGATAGAGAGACAGAGAGAGAGAAGGAGAGAGAGAGAGGGGGGGGGAGAGGGAGAGAGAGAGAGGGAAAGGGAGAGAGAGAGAGACAGGGAAGGAGGGAGGGAGGGAGAATATATATCCCCATCCTGAAGGTCTTCCTTATGTGTCCCATGTTATCACTAAGTCTGCTGCTAACATTTCAGACAAAGAAATGAATGTGATGATGGAAGCCATCCCCTTCCTTAATGGAGGGGTAAAACGAAACCCTTTAAATGATTCTTCCAAATAAGTGCACTCTCCAAATCAGAGTTATGGGAAGGGGAGCAAAAAGTACTGGGCAACTTTGAACTCCAAATATACCGACTGACAGCAAATGGAGTTGATCTCCTAAAAGCCTCAAAGAAAGCAGGCTAGAATGACTCATGGGCAGATGAAACTCTGCTATTAAGCCTCGAAAAGGAGGCACGGGGTGTTCTAGAAGCCCCATGGGGTGGAAGGCCGGAGAAATAAGCATTAAACTTGTTTATCACTGTCCCATGTAAAATTCAGCAGATAGAATCAGACGTTAGGTAAGGGAGGGGAGTGGGGAGAGAGCATTCTTCTTAATAAGATTCTTTCTTTTTTTATTCCGCTCACGATGGTGACAAGAGTGAGTATGGGAAGGCTAGAGAAGAAAGGGCATCATTATCCAGGGCCCATATACTGTTCGCCAGAAAGACATTACAGTATTCGGACTAATAGATGAAAATACGTCACATTAATAAGGAGCTGATTCTCCAGTCCAAGGTATCTAAATTTAAATCTAAACCTTTGCCTGTTAAGGATGTCTAGAAGAAAATCCCATTCAGTTGTAGAAAGGAGAAAAAAACCAAACTTTCAGGATTAAAATTAATGCTAGCAATTTGGCATCATTCGATTTCCATAGCAGTTAGCCTCTGGGAACCCACCTGATCATCACTGGGAAGAATAATGGCTTTGGGCCTGTTTGTTTGGCTTGGTTTAATTTGCTTTGCTTTGAGTTGTGTGAACAGCACAGCTGAACAATTGGACCTGAGAGTGAAGCTGCACAATTTGTTCTGGGCCCTTGGAATGTGGTCTCCCACATACTGGACATTAGCCTTCTGTTTGCATGGGCAGCCACCCCAGCACAGGGATGGGACTGTCCCAATGAAACCACCTATGCTTTCTCCCTATTTCATGAACATATATAATGGTGGCAAGGTAGAGGGTACAGAATTGTGAGTTTAATGGCAGGGAGACTCAGGGTCCAACTCTCTCACAGCTACGAGATCCTGGGCAAATTACTTAACAGGCTCTATGTACCAACTCCCTAGGATCCATCTACTAAGTCAGAGATAGGTTGCAATCTGTGTTGGTGAAAACAACTTCCTCATAATGAGTTCTTCACATCTCCTCCAGCCCCCAATGAAACCACAGCTATTTTGCATACTCCCTAGGTGCTGTCAGGAGAGAAATCACGAGTAAGGGTCAGAGGAAGAAGAGATGAGTAACAGTTGTTGGTGACGACCTCCTGAGGAGTACTAATCACTCTCTCCTCTTTTCCCCATATTGACCCCTTGGTGAACCAATTCAACTCCATACTGACCTCTTCCGTTGACCCCTTATCATATTGCTGACTATGCTCAGCCAAGCATCAGCTTTGGATCCCTCCCACCATTTGCTGCCTTAACTCCTACATATGTGTTGCTGAACAAAGGTGGAAAAATTCATGCAGCTGTTATGTCTGGGTCCACTATACATTTATGTTACACAGTGTCAACTGGGCCCTCACAGCTGTGAGGCAATCCTTCTATACCTGCCTTATCGACTCCCCATCTCACTCTCCAAAGCAGCACTTCCAAACCTCATCACCCCTCCTCAAACCTCCCATGACTCATCCCACCCCCTTTCAGGTGAGAATCTTGCTTCATATTTTACAGAAAATATTGAGGTGATTTGTTATGAACTCCTTCTTCCTCTCCCTCATGTCCCATCCCTCAGGCGCCTTCTGCCACTCTCCTCTTATGATGAAGTGACCTAACTCCTGGCCCAGGCCAAGCCCTCTACTTGTTTAAGAGATCCCCTTCCATCCTGGCTCCTCCAGCAGAATGCCCCCTCCGTCACCCCCACTCTCACTTACCGTCACCCCCACTCTCACTTACCGTCACCCCCACTCTCACTTACCTTCAATCTCTCCCTGTCTACTGGCTCATTCCCTACTGCCCACAAACATAGTCTTGTCTCTCCCATCCTCACTTGATCCTTTCATCCCCACTATCACCCTAAATCTTTTCTGCCATAGCTAAACTCCTTGAAAAAGCCATCTATAGGAGATACCTATGCTTTCTCTCCTCTGACTCTCTAATTAATGCCTTATTATCTGGCTTTTAGCCTTATCATTTGACTGAAATTACGCTTTCCAAAGTTACCAATGGTCTCTTAGTTGTCGGCTCCAAGGGCCTTTTCTCAATCCTCATCCTCCTTGATCTCTCTGCAGCCTTTGACACTGGTGATCACCGTCTCTTCTTTCCTACTTTCTTCTCTCTCGATTTTCAGGACATCCCTCTCTCTCCTGGCTCCCCTCCTTCTTCTCTGACCGCTCTGTCTCCTTCGCTGGATCCTCCTCTAGATCACACCCTTTAACCCATAGGTGTCGCTCAGGGCTCTGTTCTAGGACCTCTTATCTTCTCTCTCTATCCTTCTTCACTTGGTGATCTCATAGCACCCAAAGATTTAATTACCATCTCTAGACTGGTGATTCTCAAATCTACCTTTCCTGATCCAATTTATCTGCTGACCGCCAATCTCACATTTCCAACTTCCTTCCAGACATCTCAAACTGGATGTCCAATGGATATCTTGAACTCAAGAAATCCCCAAACCAGAATTCATTATTACTCATAAACCCTCCACACTCCCATGATCCCCTCCCCACTGTAGAGGGCAACATCCTCCCAATCCACCAGCCTTGTAACCTAGAAGGTAACCTGGACTCCCCATTATCTCTCACCCCGCCTATGCAATCTGTTGCCAAAGCCTGTCGATTTCATCTTTGCAACATGTCCCCAATACACCCCTTTATCTCCTCTGATCCTGCCACCATTCTGGTGTAGGCCTTCATCACCTCACATCTGGATTATTGCAATAGCTGTTAATAGGTCTATCTGCTTCAAGTCTACTGTGGGAGGACCTTCTCTCCAGATTATAACTCTTTTCTCAAAGCTTCTTTTCTTCCCTTCCAAGAGGCTGAAAGGAGAGAGAGAACTCTTTAGGGCAAAGGGGTCAAATACAACAGGCCCAAGGGCTGCATGGGGTCTACAACACTCCTGAGGGCTATCTGAACCAGATTAAAATGGAATTGGGAAATATTTAACAAAATAAATGCAAATACAATAATCATATATTTTAAAACTAAGCCAATATGTGGCCAACAAGATCCTTATGTACAGATTAGTAGATCCATTTATATGTGAGGCTAACATCATTGATGGAAACTCTCTCTATCCTGACATCATTCTAATGAGACCTCTGCTTTTGTCGCTGGTTTCTTTCTTTTGTTTGGGGGGGGTGGGGAGATAACTCTTTTTGTCTCTAGTTTCTAAGCCAGACTTGGGGGACCTTTAAGTGCAACAGATGAACTCCCCCCAAATTCACAGGTCCATAGCTTTAGAGCTAGAAGGGACCCGGGGTTCATCTAGTCCAACTCATTCATTTTCTGGAAAAGGAAAATAAAATAGTGCCTTAAACTCACAGCAGTAGCAAGTGACAAAATCCAGACTTGAACTAGGGTTGCCTGACTCTTAAGTCCAGCACTATTTCCAATTCATTAAGCTGTCTGGCAATGAAATGCTTCTAAGCCAAGCTCTATTTCTTTGGGCTTTACATTGCAACTCCCCAAATGGTTGCTTTTCTTTGATCATCGGTGAACAGTGGCTTGGCATGCATTAGTCCCGAGTGTCTTTGCCTCTCATCATCTCTGTCAAACAGTCAATAATTGGTAAATAACCCCAGAAATGGATTGGGGAGTTCTGTATTACAAGGAAGTCTTTGTAATTCCCTCCTATCACAAAGCACCCTTTCATCATAAGGATAATGCCCCACTCATTTTCAAATGTCCGGTTTTCTGCAAGCGAGGCAGATCTCCTCAGGATCTTTTAGGTTAACGATCAAGGCCGATGCAGCCTTCTCCAGCATATTTCTGTCTCCGTCATATAGGGACAGCAGAATTAACTCATGATCTTTCCACAAGGAAAAACAAAAATGCCATCTAGACTTTTCTTTTTCTGCAGGTAACTAATTATATGGGGAATGAAGGAAAAATGTGCAAAGAAGGTCCTACCTTTTCTAAAGGACTCAATCTAATTAGCTTGGGATTTCTAATGATTATAATAGACCAGACAATGTCAATAGAGGCTAATGCAGCCCATTCATCATTATTCCCAAAGAGAAGATCATAAGATCATATACTTGGAGCTGGAAGGGATGTTTGGACAAATGTTCATTTAGTCTAACTCTCTTATTTTGCACATGAGGAAACTGAGGCCCAGAAAGGTCAAATAGGGGCAACGCTGAGATTCAAAACCAGGCCCTCTGACTCCTGATTGAGGTCTCTCTTCAGCATACTATTGTGTAGCTATTGCGCCCAGGTCAACCCCAAGGTAGAGAAAGGCTATTTTCTCAATGCAATCGTTGCTGTATGACTAAAACTGGTCAGGTCAATTCAATAAATAGGTATTTATTAGGTGCCTACTAAGCACTATGCTATGGGGATGCAAAGCAAAATGAAAAAGCTTCTGAGTGCAAGAAGTAGAAGAGCAACTTTGTTGGGCATCCCTTAGTACCAAGTTTTCTGGATGTGTGTGTCCAGTCATAGCCAATGATGGGACAGAGAAAGTAGGATGTGGTCTCTAAGGTCCCTGTCAGCTGCTGTTCGAGTTTGTGAAGACTTCACCTAACAATTTATTGTCTTAGACTAAAGGGCTCTCATCCCCGTAGAGCAGTCTTAAGCCTAAGAGAGCCATCAGCACAGAAGAGGATTGGCCCTACCTGTTATCATGGCAAAAACATTAAATGCTTTGCTCCAGTTTCTTTTCAGGCCTCTCTTTTCACTGTGAGTACAACATGTATTTATTGATTGAATTTCTTGAATACATTATTATAATAGTCTCATGGGCACAGACTAGAGAAAAAGAAATCATCCATATGGTTCTGATGCTTAATAGAAAGGAGCAAAGAGGAAAAGAAGAAAGTGGCAGAGGGGAAAGAAGGGAAGGCAGATAGAAAGAACATGAAAAAACTAGCTGTTACCTTACATTGTCATAGTATTTTATAATTACAAAGCACTTTCACACAGATGTTATCTCCTTTGATTCTTACAATACCCCAGTATTGTGATCACAGAACAAATGATTCTCCCGATTGTACAGATGAGAAAATAATGAAGTTTAGGGACTTTCTCAAGTTTGTAGGACAAGTAAGTGGCAGGACTGACCCCAGTCTTCATAATCCCAGTGCAATGTTCTTGTGGATCCAGTGCATGAAATGTGTTCTTTCATCACATCTGCCTTTCCAAATCCCTCACTTCCTTCAATGATTAGCTGAGCTTCCATATCCTCCATAAAGCCTTCTGTGATTCTGAACCTCCCTCTCTTTTGCTTCATTTTTAGATTATTCTCAGTATTTGTTGCACTTTGTTGATTGGTATAACCATTCTATCCTACTGGGACAGGGCATCCCACCATTTAAGGACAGCGGCTGTAAGGTTGCTTTTCCTGTCTTGTACATAGCAGATGTTCAATCCATATCTGTTGAATTGAGTTTCACTTTACCACATGGAAATAATTTTTGCTGCACCTACTATTACTCTAGTACTTGAATGGGTCTGTGATCTCATCAATGTGGGCACTCTCAGCAGTGATCAAAACCCCTGCACGTGTCCTCCTTTTGTGTAACCTGTGTCCATGCCCTCCTACAAGTCCACAAAAGGGAGGCCCACCAGACTTTAGGCCAGTTGATGGAGGCCTTCTTCATTTTCTCCTGATATTATGAGGCTACCAATGGAAGTCAAATCTCTTATTAATAGAGGCCCAATTTTTGATTTTGCAAGTTAGAAGTAGCATTTGAATAGAAGGAGGCCTTCTTGTGATAATATGGAGCTGGAGCTATCTGATGCATGGCCTCTCTCTCCTGAGGCCCTTGAAGACCTTGATTTCTTCCTTGGTTCCAAACAATATACTGCTATGGTTGGCAAAGCTAGATAAGAGCAAGAGAGGCCAATGCTAGCAGTGTGCTTGTCTGCCCACATTGTGCCTAGGGGCTCCACACACCTGCTGACTAATTATCTATCCAGGAAGCAAGTAATGGATACCCAGGAAGACAAAGGGCCATCCAAAAGACATTTCTACATTTTTGCTTTCAACAGAGTGTATATGAAATAACCAAGAGGAAATTCAAGTTTCTGAGAAATTGAAGAATTTGAACTTGTTCTAAATGAACTTGATCCTCAAAAATTCATTATCAAATGGCTCAAGCAATTTCTTGAAGTAGCAAGTACTCTGAATAGTCTCAGTTCAGGTCCTTTAAGCTGGGTGGGGGTAAAGGAGGGGTTAATGCCAGAATCATCAGTGGGAAGTCAGTCTCCAACGGAGGAGAAAAACTCCACTAATTGAAAATGAATTTCTGCAGTGAGTTGATGTGCATTTTCTGAGAATATCAAGCACTACCATTGTGCCCCTGTGACCTGGCTAAGAGTCAAAGTGACAACTGGTGATGAGTCAGGCCCTAACCATCTGTTCTTGGCCCTGTGCTGGTTAACATTTTTATCAATGACTTGGATAAAGGCATGGATGGGATGCTCATCAGATTCAAAGATGACATCAAGCTAGGAGGGAAAACTGACGCACCAGATGAGAGAGTCAGGATCCAAAAGGTTAGAATGTTGGGCCAATTTGAACAAGATAAAATCAAATAGGAATGAATGGAAAGTCCTGTACAAAGAGTCAATAAAAATCAACTTCCAAAGTGCAAGAAAGGGAAAGTAAGGGCAGACATGAACTGCAGACTCAATGTGAACCAGCCAGGTGATGTAGGCAGTCAAAAAGGCTGAAGCAATCCAATGCTAAATGAAGGGAGATGTAGCATAACATCCAATCCCAAGGAAGTGTGGACTCCTCTCTATGCTTCCCTGCTCAGACCATATCTGAGGCCTTGTACTCTGTTCTGGTTACCACTCTAAAGTAATGGAGTCCAACAGAGAGCAACCAAAGTGGTGATAGTACCTCCACATGGTACCATATGGCAAATGTTTACACTGGAGAAGAAGAGGCTTGAGGACAGGACAGTAGTCATCAAGTTTTTTTGAAGGACTTCCATAAAGAAGATGGACAAGACTTATTCTGTTTGGCCCGAGAGGGCAGAATTAGGAACAGTAGAGGGAAGTAGTGAAGAACTAGATTGAAGCTGGATATCAGCACCAATTTCCTTACCAAGGAGAGTGGTCCTAAAGTTGAGCCGGTTGCCTAGGGAGTGGAGTGAGCTCCTCATCACTGCAGGTATTCAAGTGGAAGCCCATGAAGCACTTGTGGAGGATGCTATAGGGGGACTCCATGAGAGCAATGATGCAACAGTCCATACCTTGCCCTTCTTTCAGCCTATGTGAACATACATGTTGCTTAGTCTGCTGAGGACTGAGAAGGAGCTGTGAAATGAATTGTGAAAAGGCTCCCAGTCACTACATGTATAGTCACAGATCCTCATTTGACTTGCCGCTTTCTTCCCCTGCTTACCATGTGGCATGGTTTTGAATCTCCTCATGGTGCTGATGTCAAATGCCTTGATGAAATGCAGGCATATTATGTCAATGGCATTCACCTGGTATACTCACCTAGTGAGTAGTTCTATTGAAAAAAGAAATGATACCTATTAGGTTGGCTAACATGACAAAACAGAAAAATGATAAGTGTTAGAGAAAATGTGGGAAAACAGGAACATTAACGCATTGTTGGTGGAGTTGTGAGCTGATCCAACCATTCTAGAGAGCAATTTGGAACTATGACCAAAGGGCTATAAAATTGTGCATACCCTTTGATCCAGCAATAACACTTCTAGGTCTATATCCCAAAGAACTCATAAAAGTGGGAAAAGGGCCCACATGTACAAAAATATTTATAGCAGCTCTTTTGTGGTGGCAAAGAATTGGAAATTGAGGGGATGTTCAACAATTGGAGAATGGCTGAACAAGTTGTGGTATATTAATATAATGGGATACTATTGTGCTATAAGAAATGATGAAAATAAATAAAAGATGAGCAGGTGGACTTCAGAAAAACCTGGAAAGACTTATATGAACTGATGCTGAATGAAATGAACAGAACCAAGAGAACACTGTACACAGTAACAGTCACATTGTGCAATGATTGACTTTGATAGACTTAGTTCTTCTCAACAATGCAAAGATTGAAGACAACTCCAAAAGTCCCATGATGTAAAATGTTATCTACAGTCAGAGAAAGAACTATGGAATCTGAATGTAGATGGAAACATAGTATTTGCTCTCCTTTTGTTTTGTTGTTTTGGTTTGTTTCTTCTTTCTAGTGGTTCTTCCCATCAGTTCTAATTCTTCTTTACATCATAACTAATGTGAAAATGTTTAATATGAATGTGTAAATAGAGCCTATATCAGATTAAATGCTGTCTTGGGGAGGAGGGAGGAGAGGGTGGGGGAGAAAATTCAAAATGCAAAATCTTATGGAAGTGAAAGTTGAAAACTAAAAATAAATAAATTATTTATTTAAAAAAAAGAAATCAAGGACAACTTAAATAGCCTGAAAACAAGAAAAAAAGTAGGGGCAGCTAAGTGGTGCAGTGAATAGAGCACTGGCCCTGGACTCAGGAGGACCTGAGTTCAAATCCGGCCTCAGACACTTAACACTTTCTTAACCATGACCTTGGGCAAGTCACTTAAACTCTGTTGCCCCTCCAAAAAGAAAAAAAAAAGAAGTGGGTGTAGCCTACCGTGCCATGACTTGCTGGGAACAATGTGCACCAATTCCCAGTGATCATCACATTTCTTTCTAAATCCTTAAGAATCACACCTTTAGTAACACGTTCTAGAATTTGGAAAAAATCAGCATCAAAATCACTGAATTTTTCTCTTCTTCCCTTTCCAAATCAGGACAACATTTACCCATCTCTAGTCCTATAGCAACTCTCGTTTTTGCTCTGATTTTTCCAAGGTCACTTAGTCCAACTCAGCAATAATGGTCCCAAGTTCTTTCAGTAAAAGTTATCTTCACTTTCTTTTCCATCTGTGGTTTTTCTGTTTTCCTATGAGGGAAATAGCAGGCATGAAGTGGGGCTTCATGTGCAAATAAAGGCTAGAACATCCATCTAACTAGAGGTTTCCTCACCTTTTAATAGGCCTACATGTCAGAACATTAGGGGGTGGCCTCTTTTCCACCATGCCATGCCAAGGCTGTTCGGTTTCCTCAGATCCCTTGTCCCAGGAATGGGCACAGATTCCTTTTGCTAGCAAAATGAAATCTCCTTGAGAGCAGAGAATGTTTCGTTTTTGCCTTTATGTCTGGTTTTTTTTGCCACATGGCAACTGGTTTAAATTGCAGTGCTTCCTGAATTGTCGAAATGATTCCCCCTAACAAAAGCTGACTTTTTCCAAAAGGACTTTCCTAGTAATAAATGGAAAAGCTAAGGCGAAACACAACACGATGACGATTTGATAAGGTTCAAGAGCGTGGAAATCTACAACCCAGCCACAGATGACTGGTGCATGTTCCAGGAGCTCGCTAGTTCCCTGTCTACATAAAGCTATTCTCCCCGAAAGGATCTGGCCTTCATTGTAGAGGGGGCCGACAAAGAAGAAGAAAAGGGTTAGTGGAGGTACAAGGATGGCACTTGTTGTGGGGAGGAATGTGCCCTTGCTCCACGCATCAGCGTCAGGGCAAAAACCCCATTGGCCCCACCTAGTTGTGGCCCTGGGTCTTCATCTCCAAAAAATAAAGGCAAATGTTATAGAAACAGGAGCAATAGAAGAGACTTTGGTTTTTGTTGTTTTTTTTATGTTTGATGCCAGAAAAATTGACTTTCAGCAGAGCAATTAATCTGAGCAGCCATGTTCAGCGACAGCATCCTCCAGGGCCAGGCCTGATTCAAATGACAGAGAGAATTTGGTTTCTTAGCCTGACCCCCCATCATGGCTCTAAAGCGATCTTCATTTGTATTCATTCCCTGGCAAAGAGAGTCAACTGAAAATTAAGACTTGGAGTCCCAATGGCAACTGTAACACAGGAATGTGGCAAGGTTAATAGGTTTGCATGACAAAATATGTAAGTCAAAGGAAGTGACAGCCCCTCATGCAAGACTGGATGCAGAGCAAAGCAACTATACCAGGAGGTGGGAGGAGGAAAAAGACACCACGCTTCTTCTCCGCCCCCACCCGCACCCCCCATAACTAGAATAATGTGCTTTTCAGGAGCTTAGAAATAAAATCAAATGCCTTGGACCTCAAATCTTTTTCCTTGCCTCACTGTCTAGAAGGCCCAGAGCCTGGATGCAGGACCCCAATGTCATCACTCATGAGAGCAGAAGGATCTCTCCTACCTAGTCTGTAGCCCAACGTTCCAATGGGCTTTTTGGATAGCAGTCCCTGGAAATTCAATCTTGTGTACCTCTTGCGCTCACAGGCTCTGAAGGGAGGCTGCCTGAGATGCTTCTGAAGTGATGCTGGGGATGCTGTTGTTTTTCAGACATTTCAGTCATGTCTAACTCATTTGGGATTTTCTTGCCAAAGATGCTGGAATGGTTTGCTATTTTCTTCCCATTTTACAGATGAGAAAGCTGAGGCAAACAGGGTTAAAAGACTTGCCCAGGGTCACACAGTTTGGAAGTGTCACATTTGAAGTCAGGTCTTCCTAACTCCAGGCCCAACACACTATCCACTGTACTATGCTGAATGCCAAGGATGACATGGCATTAAAGTCCAAAATGAAGACCTCTGACCTCAGAAGCAAACCAGATAGCTGGCTCCCACACTGTAAGACCTCTGTCTAGGCCAAGAGCTCACAACTTGGCCTCAAGGAAATGCTCCAAAATGACCCCCCAGAATAGACAAACAAAGAAGCCAAACAGTAGGGAGGAGGCACAGCCCCCCTGTCACCTCAGCAAGGAAGTGCCAGTCCAGGACCCCTGGGAGCTGCCTCACAGGCTCCCATTCCTTAGAGCCTTTCCGGCTTTTCCTGTTTCATTGTCCCATCTATAGGTCACTTCCTTGTGTTTAATGAACTTTCCGAAGAGAATGATCTAAAAGGATGCTTGAATGTGTCTACCAGACAGACAGGGTAGAAAGCATAAAGAGAGAGGCTGAGTATTGATTTCTGTCTCTTCCTCCTCAACTTCCTTTATTACCCAGAAGGAAACATTAGGGTTTTAGTTGCCATTAGCACTGTCACTATATTCATCTCCTTCCTTCACATGGAGTCCTTTTCTGATTCCTCTCCCCGACTCTGCCTCCCCAGGTGTGAGGGCCCTCCTGCCTCTTCAAAGCACCCAGCACATACTTCATATTTACTTACAAATATGCCATGCCTCCCCAAATCAGCGGGCCCAGGACGCTAAACGCAGAGGCTAAACACACTAGCTTTAATCTTGAGGTCAGCCCTAAAGATCACAGACTCTTTGCTTTGTTACCCAACTGCCCAGAACTGACTGGTGAAACCTACAAAAAGAGCTCCTGGGGTCAGAAGCTTGACACGTTCCAGGAGCTATCCTCTTAGACCTCGAAGTCGACACAGATGCAAATAAAAGAGGCTCCCAGATCCCATACAAGTATTCAAGGTCAAAAAGTACATTGAAGGACAACCTTTATTCTACCTCACAAAAAATAGAAAGGACTGACAAGAGTCTGCAGACAAATAGAGAGAAGATGTAAGGACTCCCAGAAGCTCATAAACAATATAATGTTACTTCCTATCAGTAAATCTCACTGTCCCAAGGTCCTGAAGTCCTCTACACTCAATAACATCCCTTGGGAAATGAGGGAAATGAGTCGGGAATCTGCTTTTTCTTGCACTAAAGCTAGATTCTGAGATTTGTTGCCCAGAGGTTAGAGGTCAGGAGTTGTCAACACTTTGACTAGGTAGTTCTCTTCTCTGTGACTGCCATATGGCCGAGAAGTTACAAATCCTCCAACTCTCATTTTAGGTCACATGAGGAAGCACATGTGACTCCCATGTGCCTATGCTCCAAGACAGGCACTAACAACTTTTAATGGGGAAGAAACACCTTCCACCACACACACTCCCACCATTATGATCCAACCCCAGCCTTAGCTCAGCAGAACTCTCAGTATCTGTATAGAAGAAAGGCAATAGGGCAGAAAAGGGACAAAAACCTGTGCCTCTGGCTCCCTCAGATACATTAACACAAAGAGGTGACTCCTCCCACAACATTCATCCCTCAGGAATCTGAAGGAACTCATTCATCTCAAGTAGATCTCCCACCAGTGAAACAAGACCTCTACAATATTCCAAGGAGGTATAGCCATACCCTCAGGAGGAAGACACAATCCAAGTTCCAAAGGCTCACTGACCAGTAAACCCATTAAGCTGATTAGGAAATTCCCTTTATTGGCCTCCTACACAGTCCTGCCCCCCAGTATTTACAGTTCTGACAAATTAAGTCAGGGTTTCTTTGGGTACATTGGTCTAAGCTCCCAATTTCTGAAAGCTCTCTAGGGCAATAGGAAGACCACAGTTCCAAGAAATCTACTCAGTGTGGCAGTCCCTGGTTTTTTATTACCACCTCCCTCTCCATACTATCCCAATACCAAGAAGTACGCAACAGTGTCCCCGAAGGACAGTTCTTCGGCAATCCCAAATTAACAGGCAGCTGTGAAGGTCCATAGGTTGGCCTGCATTGCCCAGCCACCAACAACATGTAACTGGACAAACTTTCTCCTAGGTTCCTGCCTGTAAAGGTTTATCCTAAACCCAAACACCAACAGGAAAAACAAAAGTAAAAACACATGACCAAGGAGACACATATACAAGCATGCACATGCACAAACATGCTTACATAGATGCACAAACACATACATGTACAAATTCATGTAAACATATGCAGAAACATATTTATAGACATACATATATATGCACAAACTTACATGAATATATCTATACAAACACATACACGTGCAAAAATAGAGTACATACATACTCATATATATATATATATATCCAAACATACACATACATGCGCACACATGCAGAGAGACAGACATATATTCACAATATCCATCCATACACATGCATGTGCACACATGCAGATAGACAGATACATACTCACAATATCCATCTATACACATACATGTACACACATGAAGATAGGCATACACTCGCAATATCTATACACACATAGATGTGCACACATGCAGATGCACACACATATACTCACAATTTCCATACACATACATGTGCACACATGCAGATAGACAGACATATACTCCCAATATCTATACATACACATACATGTGCGCACATGCAGATGGACACACATAAGGAAAATGGAAAGCCCATTTGTTTGCCCAGTGTCGACCCAGACCTTGGTGTGGCCATGGAAATGCTAGATGCCCAGGGTCTCTTGGTTGCCGCTGTCTCTTGGCACTCTAGGCAAAGGTGGCAATCTACCCTGTGTAGGTAATGGAGCAGGTGCCAGAGGCATGAGTCAGAGCAAGAGCCAGGAGGCCCATGGCCCTAGCCAGCCAACATTCTTCCTCTAGTGACTTACTAGAAACAGAAATACCTTGACAGTTACCACCTACACAGTCTTGCCCACCCTTGGGGCTTACTGACAAGACCCGAAATGAGATTTAGCCCTTTACTTGTGGACACAAAGAGAAAAATGCCAGAAAGAGTAAAGTACCTAAAACACAAGGAAGGGAAAGGGGCTGGAAGGATACTGCTTTGTCAGATGCTGACACAAAATAAGTCAAATTTAAACTCAAAGAATCTTTTCCAGTTCTGGCTAATTATAGGGGCCACCCATCTGACCCAAGTTGGGTATAAATCTTTTCTTTTGTTGGGGAGGGAGTAGTAATTTTTTCATGCACTGAGGGAAGGGGCTATTTAAAGAAATCCAGTGTTGAATTCTGTAAAGCAAGGATTCCTTTGATGACATGAATGATCCTGTGTGAGATCATGTGGAACTTGAAACCTCTGATCATAATCAAAGGGTGGTTCAAGGAAAAGAGGTTTGCATTTGGAGTCAGATGACCTGGATTCCAATCCTGGCTCTGTCAGTTACCATCTTGAAGATCATGGACGAGTTCTCTAGACCTTTATTTCTTCCTTGAAAAATCGAGTGGGTTGCCCTAAACAGTTTCAAAGATTTTTCTAAGCTGAAATCCTACAATCATATGACCTGTGAGAGATTCATAGAAACTCAGCTTTTTTGACTTTATCAAGTTCTAATTATTAGGAAGTCTTCCTTGAAATTGAGCCTAAATCTGGGGACCTGCAACATTCACCCAGGGCTCCCATTTCTTCCCTTTGGGGCCAAGCAGAAGAAATCGAATCCCTCTTCCATGAGAAAGCTTTTCAAATATTTAATGCTTGGGAAGTCCCCAAGTTCATATTTGGGGTTTAATCGAAGGGAACTACTATATTTCTAGTTGCTTGTGAAATCGTAGTAGCCCCCATTAGGGGAGACCCGAAGCAGAGATTTTCAAAATATATATAATAATGTCCTCATTAGCATCAAAGGGTCTTGAAATCATCGAACCCTTAAGCCCTTTGTATTTCACTCCCAACAAATAGGCAATTTTTTTCAGAGGAAGAAAGACAGAAAAAGACAATTATTTGCCAAAAGTTATATGTGGGGGAATTGAGGGGATTAAAACAGCCAGTGGTGAATTGTGGGAACTGTGTGAACCACACTGACTGCATCTTGTGACTCAATTCTGGGGCTACCTCAGTTCCATTTCTACTCAGTTATGGGTATAGTCTAAATTCTGGCCTGTGAGAAAACTTTATTCCATTGTGGGAACTGGGAGAAAGCTTTATCATATTGTTTGAACCTTGCCCTTTATGGCTGGGAAGCCAGGCCACCTCTTCCTGCTGTTTTAGAGACCCTTAACCAAGGACCTTGGTTTTGCTGATCAGAAACCCATTCAGATCCAAAGATTGATGCAAGGAGTTTTCTCCCCTCTTAAGCAACCTGTATGTCTTATCTGAAAACTGGCCCCATACTTGTCAGTCACTTATTGTTCCCATGTTCCTTTGAATATAGACACTGAGGTGGGGGGGGCAGGGCGGTTGGACACTTCCTTTTCTCATTTCAAGTAACTGTACCTGTTCATTCTCCCCCTCCCAACCCAGAAAGTGACTCATCTTTCCTCCAGTTAGAAATCAGACTACCTAATGTTGTATCCTGCTTAATTGTTTTCTCTTAATTGGTCATATTTGAGTAATTGTTTTTAATGTATAAACGTCTGTTTCCTCCTCTTTTCAGGGTTTAGTTCTAAGATGAGGAAGGGGTCTAGTCCCGATTTGCTAGGCAATTGGCATTCATTGCTTAAGTAAATTGATATGCTCAGTCATTTCATCTTTCACCCATTACATATTGTAATGCGAATGTAAATTTTAAAGATCTTCCCTGCCCCTAGGCTAAAGTGCACCTGAAGCCTGGGGAGGGAGGCTTGTTTTTCAGAAGATACTTTTTGATTGGCCAGTGGGTCAAAAAGGTTGTTACATTCTCTGAGCCAGGAGAAGGCTATATAAGCCCTGATGTGTGGCTTTGTTTTTGGGACTCACTTTGAGAAGTGTTCTGTGATTTGATCTGAATTCTGGGAAGCCGTTTTTGAGAGTCCCCCGGCTTTGAAAAACCCAGAATGTGGAAACCCAGATGTTGACTGGGTATGGATGTAATGGTTGGACAGTTTGGAAATCTGTCTACTTGATGTTTCTGTCTTGATAATTATGCCTGTATACTTTGAGGTTCAGGGTGCTGACCTTTTCTCCTGAACAAGGTAAACGATATATGTCTGACTGATTAAAGTAAGCTTGCTAACCCATTTTGAGTTGCTTTCCTTTAACAAAGCAGATCCAAGAACCTGTGGTAGCTGCAAACCCTGGGGACATTGGGGTGCTTGCTGCTACACATATGTCCCATGGAAAATGCACCATTTCAACTTGAAGTTTTTTATCAGCCAGTTATTCACTAGGTCATTGTTTATTTGGTTCTGTGTATGTGGTTTTTTATCATCACCAAGTGAATGAGTTCTGCTCCTAAATCTAAGACCATCAAAATGGATTGACCAAATAAATAAGTTTACCCACATTGTAAAAGTCAAACTTCATCCATTTTTTATTGGCTCCAATGTTTATTCCCCTTCAAACATTTTAGTAAAAAGAATGCAGAAGTCTAAGATAGTATCTCATCTTGTAAGATACATTTAATAAGAAAATGTGGCCATGCTAAGATATAGTTTATGGACTGAACATGTAAGCACATTAACCCCCCCCAAAAAAAAACACTTAAAAAGAGATTGGTACCCCCACAAAAAAACCTTCCATGTTATTCTGTGGGATGGACTTTTAACCAGAGGTCAGGTGAACTTTTTTATTTTAGAAAATATTTGGTAACTGTATTTCAATATAATTGGTTGCTTTTCTAATATTATGCATTTTATTTAATGTCTTTAAAAATATGGCTCTGAGAAGAGGGTTCATAGGCTTCCCCAGACTGCTGAAAGGGTCCATGACCTCAAAAAGGATATGAAACCCATCCTTATCCAGTATCTATCTATGCAAACAAATATAAAACTTAGAGGGCAAACATGGAGTAGTGAGTGGGGAGCTGGGCCCTGAGTCAGGAAGGCCTGGGTTCAAGTCCCCACCCCATCTGTAGCATCCTTTGAGGTGGTTCAAGTATATATTTTGGATTTACTTATTGCTATATGAGCTGTACCCACTGCCCACCCTACTCCCCAATACCCATTCAGTATAATGTAAGTTCTTCAAGGACAGAAATTATTTGGGGTTTTTGACCTTTATGTCTCCAGGGCCTACCAAGCTTAGCACCTGGTCTAAGGAAGGTGCTTGATAAATGGGCATGAAATTTACCTCTTGGTGCCTTTATGTCACAAGTGAGTGTAAGGGAGGGGAAGGGGCTTCTATCCCAGGAATCTCCCAGCTTGATAAAATCACAGCTCAGAAACAATAAAAGAACAAAACAGTAATATCAAGCCTCTCCCTCACTTCAATATTTTGAATGTTCTATGATTGCATCCCACTAGTGAGTGACACAGATGGATACACAGTCCTATGCCTCAGTAGACGATTTCATGAGTTACTGTAGAGTGGAAGGTCTTTGACTATTTCATTCTGGTCTTTGTAGCCCAAACACCTAGCACAATGCCTGCCTGCATATAGGAAGCACGTACATGTTCATTGGATTGGAACTATGAGGCACTGACTGAACAAAATTTAGCCCCCACTGGCCACCCCTCTAAAATTCATAGTTTCACTGATGCCCACACATTCTGGTGACACCTTTCAAGGGGGAAGCAAAAATGGAAGCTATTCATAAAAGAGCTAAGTTCTCAGGGTTCTTTGATCAAGTAAATGAGACTGGACTACATTGGGATATTCTTTACCTTCTGACTTTCTTTGCTGGAGAGCTCAATGGCTTCCCCAAATTATGGTTAGAGGTAGTAATAGTGACACATAACACAGCCTTTAGAATGGAGTCATCGTAGGAAGCTAGCAATCTGGCCAATTGCATGAACTTATGACAAGCTGTCCTATTATCTCATTGTATGTCGATTTAAACAGTGAACTTTTGTTTAAAAGCATCGTAGGTGAAAGAGAAAGCATCTCATTTTAGATTGGGTTTCGTGGAATCTCATTAAGAAATTTTGAACCTCACAGGCCAGTGGGAGTACATGGGAGCTATAAAAGAACAAGATAAATAACAAGGTGGGCCAGTAGTTTGATTAACCAGTTTGGGTTTTTAGAAGAAAAGAACTGGGGCCAAACAAGTCTAGATTTCTTAAGGAAAGAAGCAGCACTAGGCATAGGCGATTAGCCAATAAGACTGGGCCAGATGGCAGAGGAAGCATAACAAGAAGAGCCAGGTCTGGGAGCCTCTCCTGGGCTAGGGACCAGCCTCTCAAGCCCTTCCCCTGGTTCTGTTTCTGACTCTGGATGGACAAGGCCTGCCGACTCCCCAGCTCTAACCTGCTCTGCTCCTGGCCTCATTTCCTACTTACGGTTTCTGTTCCGTTCTCTCCCTCCTAGGCCATTCTCTGATCTACCCAGGTTGGTAGGGCCAGTGTCATTGAATGGTAGAAAAAGCACTGGTGTAGGAAAGAGGATCATGGAGCCTCACTGTCCAGTCTGAAGGCAATTCAGAGGCCACCTAGTTCAACCCCCTTCTTTTATACAGGGGGAAGCTAACTTGAATGACTTGGCCAAGGTAATACACCAGGTAGTAAGTCCCTACTCAGCTACTCTAGCTACTGAGAGGCTCACATGAGACTATGCAAGTGAAATCTCATTGCAAAGTATAGAGCACCATGTCAGTGCAGAAAAAGAGTTGATGAGAGGTAGAGCCCACATGTGATGAGAATGATGAGTGGTCCCCAATCAACACAATGAGCTGCCTACAAGTATGTGACAGGTGCTGTCCAAGGAGGCTCTGGAATATGGACTTTTGTCCAAGAGTGCTGCCCCTTGGTGGTCTATGAGAATGAGTCCTTTATGCATTTTTTCTGTGGTGGGTACAATGTGAGGTGGTGTTACCCTCATTCCTGACTGTTTCCTTTGCTTGATGGTTGGGTATTACCAACACTGTACTCTACTCTGATTCTAATGAAAGCATTTTGAACAACAGCTATATGGGAGGACTGATAGTGAACCCTTGGCCAAAAGATGGTGGTCCCTGGGTGCAGAGAGGATGCCACACATAATCAGTGTGATGGTTTGTTTTGCTTAACTGTACTTTGTTGACCTTGGTGGGCCTAGGGTAGAGGGAGGTGGGCAGGGGAAGCGACAGCTAGGTTTTTTAAAAAAGTACATTAATAGCACATTTTAAAAAATAATGGTTGCATGACTGGAATGCATGGCCTCCCAAGATGACACTTAGGAAGATGTATAAGTTCTAGTGTGTTTGTTAAACAATCAGCTTCCTTACTTTCTAGCCATAGCTCACACATGAAAGGAAGGGCCTCCAGACGCTTGAACCTGAAAGGGAGAAACGTGAAGAGGCCCTGGAGCTGGGGTGGAATCCTGGAGGCCAGGAGTGTGGTCAGAAAGGATGGAAAGCATACCTCAACTTCCTGGAATTAGTATTCGGAAATACTTTCTTCTCTTTCCTAAGTGTCGATCCAAGTTGCCGAGTTTGAGTCTCCGCAGAATAAAAGCTGACTTCTAAAATATGCTATTAATTTGAGAGGCAAATGTTGGTTGTCACAGAGAGGAGAGAATTTGGTAAATAAGTGACTCAATTTTTCTTTATCTGCTCTGCCTGCAATCTTCTATTTCTCATTCAAGGACTGATAACATCTCTCATCATACAAAAGAATGATGCTGCCTTGTCAACAAATGCAGAAACTAAACCTGAGAAGTCAGACTGAGGCCAGCCAGTAAAAGGATGACATTATATTCCATTATTGTCAAAAGTCATTTTATTTTTGCCTCATTGTTTGGGGAAAAAAGGAAAAGCCATATGGGTAAACATTTGCTTCTATGAATTTCAAACTAGGGTCTCACAAAAAAGAAAAAAATGCCTTGCAAAGAGCTTCCCATGGTATGGACTTACCTGGATGGACTCAATCAAAACTTGGGATGGGGGGAGGAGGCAAGTCAGTAGGAGGCAAGGGAGACCCTGCCCATGACCATGCAGACACCTTCAGCACGGACTAGGGACTGTCAAAAGTTGTCAAAATAAAAATCCCTAAGTTGGGGGAACCAAGCTGAGTCAGTCAAAAGGTCGGCTACTTCCCCCCCCCCCTACCATTTTGGCTTCTAAATCTCCTAAGAACTTTTTCGACTTTGAATTCCTGAATCCACAGTTGAGTCATTCACCCTTCTTAGCATTCCCCACTCTGGTAACTGACTTGGACTGGTTTTTCAGATCATCCCCGCCCTGTTCTCCCAACAAAGAGCTTCTGTCCCGATCTATTTATTACATGGTCGGTGCTATGCTAACAGTTAATATAGGGAAAGGGAAGGAATATACAGGGAAGAACAAAATAGAATCCCTGCCCTCATGGAACTTATACTTTAATAGGAGAGATCAGGAAATGAGAAGCACACAAAAAACTTAAATGCAATGGAGAATTTGAAAATGTCTTAAGAGAAATCCAAAGATGGTGCTCTGGGGATTCTAGACACAGAATGATTACTTTTATCTCAGGGAGCCAGGGAGGAGGTGAGCTTTGAGCTGGATCTTGAAGGATGGGGAGAAATTAGATTGGAAAAAAATCAGTAAATCCTCTGGAGCCAGAAAAGACAAATGATCAATGTTAGAGCTTCTGAAGGAAAAATACCAAGACCTTAAATATACAACAGAAAACTGTGATATGAATTTTTGCAAGTAGTTTCCTATGAAATTGTAGCCAGTTTGGCTTGCTAACAACTTCAAGCTAGTGAATGAATTATTCAATAGCAGAAATTAACTTTTCATGAATAAACTTAGTGTGCCACATCAGTGGATGTGACCCCAGGGTGGCAAGGCCCAGGATCACAGAGTCTCAGAGTCTGAAAGCACCTCGAAGGGCAGTCAGGTCAACAGACACCTGACCAAGGAACTCTTATACAAGAGAGACCTCCAAGGAGGGGGCACCCACCTCCTCCTGGGGCAGGGCAGCCCATTCCACTAGTTCGGAAATTGATCTCTGCCTTCCTTTGGCCTACGTTTGACTTCAACAACAACTTCCACACTGTTCCTAGTTATTCAAATTCAAATACTTTAAGATAGCTACCATGCCCATCCCCTAATTCAATCCAGCAATAAATTCAATTAGATTCATGTTGCCTGTGTGAATTAATAAGCATTCAAAGACCACAATTAATCAGATCCTGCTTTCAAGAAGCTTCTGATCTACTAGAAGGCTACACTTAAAAACAGGCAAGGATAAAAGAGGGTAGGGAGGGAAAGGGGCAAAGGGGAGATTGGACAAAATGTTCTAAGAGAATTCCAGGTGGAAGAGTGCTCTGAGAACTGGGTGATCAAGGGAAAGCTTCAAAGAGCTGAGCTTGAAAGAGGATAAGGATTCTGACTTCTGGAGATAAAGAGAGAAGACACTCTGGACACGGGCATACAGTAATAACTAGGAAAGTTCAGGGAATGGTTGTCTGGAATAGAGTGAGGGAAGAGGAATGATTTTAAATCAACCTAAGGGGGGGATTGTTTTGAGTCAGACCTGGGTAGGCCTTAGGTTGCAGGCTTAAGGGTTTAGAATTAATCCTAGATATATTAAGGAGCCATGGACAGCTTTTGAGCAGGAGGATGGAATGATAGCACCTGTGCCTTTGAAAGATTCTTTTCACATCTGTATGAATTTGAATAAAGAACCTATTTAAAAAACAATATACCAAGTGTAGAAATGTTGAGAGACATGTGATGAAAGATGA
Organism: Petaurus breviceps papuanus; assembly: GCF_028583685.1. Lineage (NCBI taxonomy): Eukaryota > Metazoa > Chordata > Mammalia > Diprotodontia > Petauridae > Petaurus > Petaurus breviceps. The sequence continues at coordinate 3,575,486 of NW_027187307.1, forward strand.
TGCTGTGAGGCAGAAAGACTTGGGAGATGGGGGAAGAAGAGTAAGAAATGACCCTCAAATTATGGCTCTAAATGAATGACAGTAATTCCCTCAACAGGAATACAGACATATGGAGGAGGGGTAAACTTAGAGGCAAAGATGATTGGTTCTCTTCGGGACCTGTGTTCTAGGGACAGACCAAACATCCAGGTCAAACTCTCTGGTAGATAGCTGATGATATGGGACTGGACCTCAGGGGAGAGACTGGGGCTGGATATATAGATGTGGGAGATATCTGCATAGGGATAATAATTGAACCCAAGGAAGCAGATGAGATTACAAAGTTAAATATAATAGAGGGAGAAAAGATTCCAGGACAGAGACCTGGGAGATCACTACCTTGCTAAGGAGGCAGGAGATAGAGGCGATGACCTAATTAAATGGAATAAGAAAGAGAAAAGACACAGGAGGAGAGAGAATACAGAAAAAGATATCAGCCTATAGAATCCCCTTTTGTGCTAATCAGTGGACAAAGGATGATATGCTCAGGGATGAACCATTATAATGGCCTCCTGATTACTATTCCTGCCTTCAGTCTTTCCCCTCTTCAATCCCTTTTCCACACAACTGACAAACTGGTATTCTTATAGTACGTCTGACCACGTCATTCATCCAGGAGGGGCAGAAAGGATAGGCCAGACTAACAGAAAGATCTCTCAAGGCTCTTCACACCTTAGTTAATGTGACTCAATCTGGACACTCACCAATAACACTAATGATAATAATGAGAATGATGATGATGATGGTGATGATGATGATGATAATAATACAAGGGACAGGAAGTGAACCAGTGAGTTTGGAACACAGGAAACTTGTAGATAAGGAAACTCCATTGGTCAATGAGAATCTCTGCAACTTATAATCTTAAAGAGTTTCCGAGAGCACTGAGAGGTTAAATGACTTACCCAAGGTCACATGACTGATAGGTCATAGGCAAAATTAGAACCCAGGTCTTCCTGGCTCTGAGGTCACCTTTCTAATATACCATATTCCCTCTCAATAATTACAGCCAACATTTATATAGCACTGAAAGGCCTGCCAAGTGCCCAGATATTTACATATTCTCATTTGATTCTGACAACCACACGAAGTAGGCTTATTTATCATCTCTATTTTACAGATGAGGAAACACATTAAATGATTTGCCCAGGCTCATGCAAGTGTTTGCGACAGAATTACAACTCAAATCTTCCCGACTCCACTAGGCCTTAGGGTCATGTCCTATGAGGAGACAGACTTCTGAGAGTATGGCATTTGTCCCAAGTGATCCTTGACCACAGCTGGATCAGTGGACCAGAGCAAAAACTCAATCTGCCCCAGGTCCAGATGAAGCAGCATCTGGCACTGTGGGTATTACGATGCATCACTGAAGATTAAATATATATATATATATATATATATATTTTACATCCTTGACTTTAAAGAAAAAAATGTATTATCTGTATTTGTAGTTCTTAGCTATTCTTTCAGATCAATTCTTGGCCTGATTCAAGTGAAAACATTTTAGAAAATCAATCCAAAGGATAATCCAATCCTCTTTGAAAGTACAGGTTCATCTCCATTGTTATTAATCATGTATTAAATGTCCTCATTGTTCTAAGCACCTTATAGAATTTAGAGAGACTTGGTAATGCCATTGATCTCTAGTTGATGGCAGAATGGTAGATGGCACATTGATTTCATTGCTCAATTGATTCATTAAAGCACCTAGGTACGACTAAGAAGGGTGCTAGAGAAACACATGGGAGATCGAAAAACAGCTTTCCACATTATGGAATTGGAATTGGACTGGGAAAGGCATAAACAGTGGAGACTGTGTGAGCCCCACCTCAGCATGCACAAGAAAGAGATTCTGGATTTGGCTGCTGATGAACATGTGCCAATAAGACAGCAATGTAGGAATGCTCCTTCTACCAGTGCAAGTCACCATGTTCTCTGCAACTGAAAAGCTTTGGAGAGTTGCCAAGAGCACAGAGATTAAGTGACTGGCCCAGGGACACAAAGTCAGATTTGAATGCAGGTCAGCTTCCTGGCTGAGATAGTTCTCTCTCTCTTCTGAGATGCATTCTCTGTACATGCCTGTTAAGGGACTATTGTAAGAGCCCAAACAGAAGCATTTATTAAGCGTTTCCTATGTGCCAGGCCTGCCTCTTACTAGCCATTACTGGCCTTGATACATCCCAGAAGACATGCCATTTGTCTTTACGGAGGCTATCCCCCATTTCTGGAACATACCCCTACTTCTCTGCCTCTGGAAATCCCTCACTTCCTTTGAGGACCAACTCAAGGGCCACTTCCTACAGAAGATCAGTGACATAGCAAAGAGAGGGCCAGCTGAGGAGTCTGAAAGACCCGGCTTCAAGCACTGACTCTGACCAGGGCCAAGTCAGGCAAATCACTAAGACTCAAACTTAAGACTGAGTTGCAGATCTGCAAGTGGAAACTCTGTGGCAAAATCACAGGTGTGGACTCATTGTGTTGCTTTCTCCCTGCAATGCTTCCAAGTTCCCAGCATCAGGCTGGGCAGCCCTTTCCTAGGGTCCTGGCAAGACACTCCAGCTGGCACCCAGTGTACTTGAGCTCAGCACTATGAAGGAATAAGTGAATTCTCTAGAACGATTAGCTCCGAGTCTGTCCTCAGGCTTTAGGCCGACCCTACCCATGCCTCTGGAGTTCTAAGTAGCTTCCTCTGCAAGGGCCTCAACTCTCCTGGGTATGGCTCAGGTCGCGGGCAAGTGGAAATGTCTACTCCGGGCTCAGGCCTTCTGTTCTAGCTCACCAGCCCCTCTCTTCACTAACAGCATTTTTATTTATTTATTAAAAACACCAAGGGGTGGCCAGGTGGCTCAGCGAGTAAGAGCACCGGCTCCAGTGTCGGGATGACCTGGAGATCGAATCCCGGACTCAGACACTCAGCACCACACCCAGAAATAACTCGCCATGTAACCTTGAGCAAGTTACTTAACCCCGATAGCTTAAAAAAAACAAAAAACACCAACTGTTGGCAATTTCCACAGCCCATCTCAAGGTCTTGACTTAAAAATAAGGATAAACAGTAGATGCTCGGCCTGGGCATTTTCAAAGAGAAACTCTAAATTCTTTCTCTCTGATAAATTTTCTGCAATTTGTAATTATAGACGGCCACCATGGCCCAGAGGTCCATCTTTATAAAGGAGGATGTATCATCTACCCGGTGAGAGAGTTTTCCAGACAAATAATCCAAATCGATTTAGCCACTTCCCCTTCAAGGGACAAAAGAGAAATTTCTCTAGTGCTCCCAACATTGCTGAAAGCTGTCACAATTGCCGGGATTGTTTGTTCTCCCCGCCTTTGGTGCCGTTATTCTTAGGTGAATGCATTTGTGAAAACAGCAATATTTCCAGTAAAAGTTCACTCCCAGAAGATTTCCCCAAGTCTTCAGTTTGCTGGTGAGAAGAGAAGCTAGTAAAGCAACAAAGTCAGTGGAGAGATTGACTTAGGAAAGCGGTGATGAGTAGCTGAGGGGTGGGCTGCTTTAGGAGGCCAGGGCTCTACAGGCCCCAGAAAGGCCTAGGCCTCTAGCTTTAGCTGGCAGACAGCTCCCAGCTAAGAACAATTCATTTTCTTAATGGGTCAATGGAATAGAAATGTGCTGACTTCGGAATATTCGATCTCAGGAGAGAGCTAGGGAACGAGAGAAGACACTGGTGGCAGGATGTTGGTTTTCCTTGGTCAGGCTGCAGAAGGATAGCAGGTAGGGGCGGGGGGTGGAGGGGACTTCTGCCAGGGAGGCTCCTAGAGAACTGGGGGGGGGCAGGTGCAACTTCAGATGCTAGTCAACTTCCAATCACAATTCCAGGGAAACACAAGGCAGGCACCCTGGGAGTCCTGCTTTCTGCTGTCTGTGGGTTTCAGGTGTTTTTTTACTATCTGAGGTCATTCTCCTTCTCGACTTCAGTCATGATGGTAACCCTTGGGATATTTTAGATTAGCAAACTATACACAAATGCCATCTGTTGTGGTGAGCCCAGAGATCTGGATAAATCTAAGTTCACTTGTCTTTGTGGGGCTCAGCTAGAATACTTAGACATGAGCAAAGAGCCAAAGGATAACCAAGACACACACCATGGGAGCCAAGACCCAGAATGGCATGGACAGCTTTAGGGCCTAATTCTCACCCTGCCCTCTTCTCCTCACTTAAATCCTTTGCCAAGGAGTCATCAGACCCAACTTCCAATTTTTCATTCAGTGTAAGACAAAATGTTCGAAGAATGAACATTGACACCTGCACCACGGCCCGAAGCATTTTTTATCGACAGATAGGGCCCCCATTTACTAGGGAGCCACAGCTCTGCACCAAGCTTTTGTTCTCTGAAGATGTTGCTTCCTCCTGAAGCGTCTCTTCTCTTCTCCTCTGGTGTGAAATCATGGGAGCTAAAGTCCAATGGCATGGCTTGGGAGCCTGCCTCTGCTGCATCCGAGCCCTGGGACTTTAGACAAGTCACTGGGCCTCCCTCTGGGCCTTGGCTTCCTCCTCTCCCAAGGAGAGGATTAGACTATGTGATCTCTAAGGTCTAGCTTGAAATATCTATGACTCCTCTTCTGCGGTTCTGTTTGGCTCTTCCTGTCTCCATATTTTTTTACTTCAAAGTAGAATGGAAAATGGAGAAGGCAACTCCATCTAGAAAGTTAAAGCCTGTGGGCCCATCGTTACCCCTAACCTGACCTGTTGTGACTTCTGGTCACCTGTTATACTTGGCCTGAATTTATGGGCATGGCTTTGACCATATAATTTCTAAAAAAAGACCACTGATTTCTTCCTAAGAACTAGGCCAGCCTGGTCCATGTATATGTCACTAGGTAAAAAGCTATACATACATTAACATCCAACCCAGACAATTATGTTTTTTCTATAAAAATGTTCTTTTTTCTCAAAATAATTGACACATATGAATATTAATCTTTAATTTGCACAATTTAGACCAAGCCTTCAGGAAGCACCAATACCCAGGTACAACCAAGTTGAACTTTTCTGCTATCGAATTTGAATTGGTACCAATTGCACTTTGGAATCCTTAGCCCACTCCTGGGAAAGACCTTTCACTTCTTGTCCTTGATGCTTCTGGGAGGCAGGGCCACATAGTGGATAGAGTACTGGGTTTAGAGTCAGAGAAAGCTGAATTCACATCCTGTCTTTGCTTCGTCCCAGCTGGGTGAGCACCGGCCAATGCACCTATCTGAGCCCTGCTAAAAGAAGTGTCCAAATCAAGGTGATGCTTGAGGATTCACTCTATGTTCACTGAAAAGCACCAAGGCACTGATGCCAGTCATAGATTGTGACCCACTGCTCCCACTTGGGCCTGGTCAGCTTGGGCCCTTTGGGGCTTCAGAGCAGCCTCATTGGGGGTGTCTGCAAGGTTGGCTCCTTCTAACAGACCAGTCCCCTCTGACCTTGTGTCCTCTTTCCATCATTATGAGAAAGAGAAAGACAGACAGACAGGAAGAAAAAGAGAGAGAGAATATAGTCATAGTTCACCCATCTGCTGTCCCTGTGATCATCTTGTTTTCAAACACATGATTTCTCTCTACCTGACCCATTTTTTCCTGCTTAATTCCTTGTTCTTTTGTTGCTGGAAAAATTAATTTACATCAATTGCTTTGGATTACACATTACACACCTTGGCAGGGTGTTTTTAGCCAATAGAAAGCAGGGGTCAGTGATGTCCCCTTTGTCTTCATAACATCTTAAAACTCATTTAACAAAATCCACCTCCAGTCTTCCTTACAATCGAGCTAAGCAATAGCGTACTCATACCACCTCTGCAAAGCTGATACACGTGTTATGTGCACGCACGCACACACACGCGAGCACACACACACATGCACACACATACACGTGAGCACACACACGCACATGCCACACACACATGCACACACACGCACACACATAAGCACACGTGCGCACACACGCACACATACACAGCTCTCAGCAGGGCAAAAAAATAATACAGAAAAAAGTGAGCTTGGCAGTAGCTCTAAAGGCAAAGCTTGTCATCTCTGGGAACATTTTGACTTGTCTCTTTTTCATGCAAATTCAAATGGCCCACAGCTCCAAGTCACACTGAATTGCTGCTGTTAATGAAGGGTTTCATGCAATTTCGTGGTGCCCTCTGACCCCAGTCTGACTTTGGAAAAGTAACCATTGCAGCAAACGAAGCTGTATCCTCTGTATCTGCCACATGACTGCCAGGAGAACTGGCCAATTAAATGAGCCCTTTTTATTAGGTGCCCAATCAGATCTCAGCACTGGGCAAGGCACTGCGGAGCCCCAAACACACACTAACAAATCCTTACTCTTAAAGAGCTTAATAGGAGAGCCAACATTTAGACAAGAAATAGAGGCCACTTGAGCAGCCTCTGACAGTGTTTGCCTCTCGGTAGCCAGTGCATGGGGCTGCCCACGTAGCAGGGAACTGAAGTGAGCCCTGGTGTGGATGGAATAGGCCCCAGCACTCCCTCAGGTGGGGACGGGGGCACATCCCCCTTGGTGACATCATCCCGAGTCTCACCACCATCATTTTCAACTCCTCATTTGCCCCCAATCGCCAAATCTTGCTGTCTCTAAGTCAACAATATCTCTTGCATCCATTCCCAAACCACTGCAATGACGTCCTAATGGGTCTCTCCCCACTCCAATCCATCCCTCCATACTGTTGCCTGGGCCACTTGTGTGATTTCCTTTCATTCCTGGCCATCTTGCTCAAAGACTTGGAAATGGTGCACAGTGTGGGTCAGGCCCAACCCCTGGGGACCTAACTGACACGATATTCCTCCTCCACCAGCAAGGGTCTCAGATCTCTAAAAGTCCCTGGCCCTCTGAAAGTCAGAGGCACTGACTTAATGCACAGTGATCACAGGACCCCTTATTAACTGCTCATTCCTTATCCTATAGTAGATATATTCCCACCTCCCATTCTAACTCTGGGCTTCAGAGATCTTCTTGGGGAAAAAGCTTCTCTTCCCTATCTGCTTCATCCCTACACCTTTCTAGTCTGCATCATCCTCTGCCTTCTAGGGAGCCCTAGGGAATCATGTTCTTGTTAACCCCTTTATCCTAGATCTTTTTACTTCATTCACTCTTTCCATATTCTTGTTCTCTAAGGAATACGGCTCTCCCTAGAACACACTGCATCTATGGTCATTCCTTCCTGGACTTTGAAACTCTTGTTCTTCTCTGAAGCATTGGGTCAGGAGGAGAATTAAGCATACCCCTTGTGCCCATTCTTAGACTGGCCCTTTGTCATCCCATTTCATTGATCTCTCTCTTTGAGAATCACTGTATCTATCATATTGTCCAGTCTAATTCCTTGCTGCAGTCATTTGCAAACTTTCAGGTTGATTCTGCTCTTTTTTCAAGGAGTTCAGTAGTACCAGGACCAGAGTCCTCCTCTCCATCCCAAGGCCTGCCCTTATACTGTGGGACCTCCAAGTCCCTGGCCTACCTCTTATTAATATTCCAAAGGCCCATTACCTCCATTTTTACTCTACATTAGTCACATAAGGATGGTTAGACCCTTGAGTTGACCATCACCCATAATTGTTCCACTTCTATGGTCCAACCACGACATCCTATCCTTCACTTTCCCCTTCTGCTTCTCCTCTCCTAAACCCATTCTCCTTCCTTACCATGACCTCTAGAGCTTCCACTCTTGCCCATTCTTCCAACCCATCGACCATGTTCTGACCTTTCTTCTTTCCTTTCATAATATGGACAACTACAATGTCGGCTACCCTTGAATCCATTACCCTCCTGTCATGCGTTGCCAAACTCCAACTCTGGAGTACCCCTACCATCCATCTACCTTTTCTATTCCTACCCAAATGATGTTAAATGCTTCTGTAGATACAAATTTATGCTATCTCATCTCCACTGGTCCCTTTCCGCTACATAGCTATCCTTTTATTTTATACTTAATTCCTTATTACATGTTTCTCTCCTCAGACTTCCAACACAACCTCTTCCCCATTCTTGTCAGCAGAGGAACTTGCCCCCTATTTTTCTGAGGAAGCACAGGACCTCCCTCTCAAGATTCCTCTTCTTTTCCACTTCTTCATCAACCCCAAGATTTTCCTTCTTTACTCTAGTCTCAGATAAAGAGTAGCACCAACCTCTACACTTGAGGTCACGATGCCATCCCTTCACTTAGAGCTTGTCCCTCAATCCTTTCCTCTCTCACCTCTCATCTTCAATCTCTCTTTATCCAGAGGTTCTTTCCCTTATGTCCTGGGGATGGGTAATGGAGCAGCTTTCCCTCCCCCCAACTTCAGAGCAGGTACACATCTCCTCCTCCTGCTTTCTATCTGCCATAAAGATATTTTTAGTTGGCTGATAAGCTGGAACTCTATGGATATACTAAGTGACTAATGTCTGTCCTTCAGGTCTCTTCTTCTAGCTGGCCTTAAGGTAGAGAAACAACTCCCCACCATGAGCACACAGCCTCCTAGGCAAGCCTGTGCATGGGATGGGGCTGCCTCCCACTTATCTTCTTTCCCAGACACCTAAGTAACCATGGCCCACTGAAGCCTCAGACCAGCTAAGAAAGAAAGAGCTGCCCACAGACAGAAAATACTGGAAAGGAAAGAGGCCACTTGGTATTTATGGGATTGGACTCAGTATAGGTGAAATCTAAAAGACCTAATGAGCAGAGCAGGCCTGTTCCAAAGGGCCCAGCGAGGCCTGTGTGCTAGCCTCTCAGCTGATGGGAATTATTCTATGAGTTTTTATTACTTAGCAGTTACTTTTCTGTGAGAGGAAAGAAAACCTGCCTGATTCATGTCTCTACTTCAGGTACATTTTTTAACTTCTCCCCTCTCCACTCCAATCCCTGCTGAAAAGAACTTCTCAGACTTCAGTAGAACTGTTCCCCAGGAAGCTGACATGAGAGCAGATTGGGCTCCACTCCTGAGGAAGCAGGGACTGCAGGGTGCACCTCGATGGCAGATACAGGTGAGGGGTGGATGAAGGCAGTTAGCCACTGTGCTTCGTCCATCAATATTTCAAGGCATTCTCCATTTTAAAAACCAAAAACCAAAACAAAGATTTGCTTAACCCAGCTAGCTTCTTAATCACTGGCTCCATATCTCTACTCCCTTTCACAGCCCAAATCGCTAGGATCTCTAGCATAGTGTTGTCTATGATAGATTCCTTTATCTCCTTACCTCTGAATCCTTTCTCATTTTCTTACAATCAGCTCGACTACTCACTGAATCTCTTCTCTTCAAGGTTCTCAATGACCTCTTCATGCTGAGTCCAATCCTGCCCAGCCTCTCTGCAGCTATTTGGATTCTGCTTCCTAGACTTCCTTGTGGGTTGGACCATATGGACACCAAGGGCTCTTCCAACCATCATGAGATTCTCTGATTACATAATACTGTTCTCTAACCTTAATTTCGTGGTCTTCCCGTCTGTATGATCATTCCTTCTTAATCTCTGCTAGATTGTCTTCCAGCCCATCAAATACTGGCATTCCCCAAAGCTTTAGCTTGGACCCTCTTCTCATCCCTTCTAACACTCGGTGATCTTATCTGCTCCCATGGGTTCAATTATCACTGCTATCTAGATGGCTCCCAAATGTGTATATCCAGCCTTTATCACTCTCTCAGGCTATAGTCCCTCATTACCAATTCCCATTACAAAGGCATCTCAAAAGGAACATGTTCCAAACAGAACTCATTATCTTTTCACCAAAACCCCATCCCTCCTCCAAACTTTGCTCCTGTTGAGGGCACCACCATCCATCCAGGCCCTCAGTTTCTCTCTCTTTGAGTCACCTCTTATTCTCTTTCTTCTCTCTCACTCTCTCATATTTTATCAGTTGCCAGGTCTTGTGAATCTAACCTTCACAACCTCTCATATCCATCCCCTCCTCCTCACTCACACTGCTTTACCCTAGTTCATCACTACTCAAATACACCATGGAGATAATTTCATAAACTGATCTTGTCTCCAGTTTCTTCCCACTTCCTGTTCCACATAGATGCAAAGGTGACATTCCTAAAATATTAATCTGGCTCTGGCATTCTGCCACTACCACCACTCAAAAATCTTTCAAAGGCTCTTGGGATAAAATGCAAAGTCCACAAGGAGAAATTCTAAACCCTACATCTGGCTCTGAGTTTTCAAAGCTTATTTCATATTTTCCCCCTTCACACACTCTCCATTCGTTCCTCAACCTCCATGACATTGGATGCCAGGATGGTCCCCCATGTTTGAAAAGCCCTCTCCCCTCCTCCTTGTAGAATCTCTCCTTCCCTCAAAAACTGAGTCAGTGCCTTCTGCCTGAGGACTTTCCTGCACTCCCGACCACCCCCCTGCATTAGCACCCTCCTGAAATTACATGGGATTATGGAGAATATATTTAGGAACTGCCCCCTCCCCTTTCACTCTTGTGCCTGACCTCAGTGTCTGAGTCTTCAAATAAAAACTCGAATTATAGACCATGGGAGTCCAATGCCAGTGGCAAAGAGTGATGTCTTGTCTCTATTACTTTGCTAAGCAAACTGAACTGTGCATTTCTTAGAACTCTTGAGTTTAGAATGACCTATATTATTTCTGGAAACTGCTTGGGTCTTGGAAAGGCTTTGGAGGCCCAGCCAAGTGGTAGATGCTTTATTAGGTATCATTTATGGCTTTTAGGCCAAGAAGAAATACTGCACACTATCCAAACATGTTTTCTCTGTTCCTGTGGGAAGGCAACTGCATTAAGCCAAGGTCATGAAACCAGGGCTCAGTTCAATACAACAAGTCCAAAGGTGGGGGCTTAAGAGCCAATTCTGATTAGCTAAATCCATAAGAACCCCCACAACCCCCATATAGTAAGTTGGGGTGGCCACCCAGAGAGAGACCAATCTCGGGGATAGGAGGTCATCTACTCTCTGAAAACCATAGAGGACTTGGTGCTTCTCTAAAGAACCTATTTGGGTGGGTGGAAGAGTAGCCATAGGTATGATCTTGGGATCCCCCAACTCCTGATCCTTCCTTTTGAAGTAGGAGCAGAATAAAGGCTACCAATGCCAGAAGGTTATTAAATTTACTTAAAATATAAACTCCTTGTGGACAGGAGCTAACAAAAAGACTTACATATAGTAGATACTAAACAAATGTCTTCTGGGATGAAGTGAATTGAACAGAAAATAGCACGTGAACGTGTCTGCCATATCGAAAGCTTAGTAACGGACCTCCATGAAGAAACCATTTACGTGGTTGTTCCACCCTGGATGTGGTTGACAGAAAAGTCTTTATTGAATGAACTAGAAACCTGCCTGTTTTGCTTCTAAGACAATTGATTAAGATAATGATATCAGCCAACCTCAAAAAGTACCCTGTTGTGCTTGGCTCCCAGTGTTCCCTGGAGCTCACTCAGAGCTTTTAACATCAGTATCCTAATCCTAGAATAGACTCCTCTGATGAAAACTAGCAATTTTACTTCTAGGAACATATTATTGTTCATATAAGAAGAGGACGTATACTTTGAGACATGGCACATGGGAGGCCGTGTGGTGCAATGGAAATGACCGTGGGCTAGGATGTGAGGGACCTCAGTTCTCACCTAGTTCTATCACTAAGGCAGGTTACCTCTCCAGGTCTTAGTTTCCTTATTTGTAAAATAGGGAAGTTAGTTGTCTAAGGTGCCTTCTACAAAGAGTATGGATCTTGTCCAGGAGTGAAGATGAGATCACAAGCTTTGACCCCTGAAGGAATCTTAGAGATCATCTAGTCCAATCCCTTCATTTTCTAGCAGAGGGGCTATGCTATATTCCCAAGTCACCGAATAGTGGAGCTGAGGTCTGCAACTCCAGCCCCCTCATTCCCAATTCAATGTTCTTGAGATTTATGCCATATTATTTGTACTCTTTGTCCACTTTCCTTCTCAGGGCCAGCAGCATAGATTTACAAAATGGCGGGCAAGGTTTTAGAAGTAGTCTGAGGTCAAAGAATGGAGATGACCTAACTAGCCAAATGTGGATCAGACCTATTCCCAGAATCAAAGGGGGCAGCCCTGTTAGGTCAATTCAGCAAGAATGTATTAAATGCCTGCTATGTGAAACAAGCATCCAAACAAAGCATCTCTTTCCTCAAAGGGCTCAACGTGCTGGTGGGAAGATAAAGCATGAACACGAGTAAATCAATACAAAACAATTTCAAGAGTGAATGAGTGAGTAAGCACTAATGAATAAAGGGGAGAAGTGAGAAGGGCCTTCCTTGTCTAAGAGGTGGCATCTGAGCTCCACTTGGAAGGAAGATGGGGGTGGGGAAGATGGAAGCAAGGAGAAAGTGAATTCCAGACAAGGTGTGTATATGTCGGGGAGGGGGGGTGCAATCTGGGCAAAGGCAAGGAGGTGGAAAATGAAATCTCACATATAAAGTAGAGAAAAAAGGGGTGTGGAAGGGTTAGTTGGAGCCAGACTGTGTAAGTAGAATTTGAGATATTGTGACACTCTACCTCTTTCCTCCTGAGTCTGATGCTTTCTTTGCAGGTCAAGCATTTGGGTAAGATCCCCAAACCTTTCTTTCTGGGATAAGAGAAAATCTAACAGAAAGTACTTGGTGATGTTAATAAGATTATTTTCCCTTCCTTATTTAATTCTAAGATGCAGAAATGTGGCCTCTGTCCCCCAAAGTGGCACCTGAAGCTTCACTCCCACTTTGATTTATGTCTCTCAGGATAATTCTGAGGTTCCTCTCACTGATGGGAAAACAAGAATTACATTTTTCATATGGTTATTACACTGAAATTACCATCAGAAAATTAATGTATTTAATAACTGTCAAAAAACAGTGAAAAATGTGTCTGAAACCTGAAGACAACTATATTTCTGAATCTCTTCAACCTCTCAGAAGCATCAGATAACAAGATACTTGGCATTCTGCTTTTTATTCAGGACTCTCTGTCATTGGAAATTGAGGTGAAGAAAGGCTGTCTTTATTCAGCTTGAGCTTAGAGTGCTGAAATAAAGGTCCAAAGCTTATATGGTTTCCAATTTGTACAGGGGTGAACATCATTTCATTCTAAACATCTGCACAATTGGTAAACAATAAGGCATCATTTGAGAATTTTTAAAAATCAGATCAGATGCTAAAATCCACAAAAAAGAGTCCCCAGGGTGGAGTGTCCAGAGAACCTTCAATTCAATTCTATTTGGCAAGCATTTACAGAGCCCCTCAGATGTGCCAAGAAATGTGCTGGGGATACAAAGACAAACAGACAGGCCCCTTGAGGGCCTACCCCAAAGGATCTTACGGTATTGTTTTGTAAAGGATTGCACCTTTAGACTGCACAGGGCTGTGCTAGTCTAATAAGCTTTGGGGTGTGCTGGTAAATTTAACAACCTTGGAAGGAAGAGGGAGACAGGGGAAAATGGATGGAGGACACAGTTTTCAGTTTAATCCAAATTATTAACACTTTCTTAGCAATCAACAAAATAATAAATTGAGCATTGATTTGTAGATTTCCAAGGTGTAAATGCCCCGATGAAAATTTAACAGCCAGTTCTCCATTAGAGCTAGCTCCAATATAGTCCTGATTGTAGCTGTTAACTTACTACTGTAGAATCCCTGGCTTCACTTGAATCACAGCTCAGGAATGTAAGCTCACTGAGGGCAGGCGCCATTTTTCTTTTTTTGGTCTTCCTAGTCCATGTCTAGCACAGAGGATTACTTAATAAATGTTTATTATTTATTGATTTATATGCCATAAAATGTTGACTTCCTTTGGGCCAGTGTGGCTACCAGAATAGAAGGTACCCACTTCTCTTCTCTGTCACAGTTCCAAGTCTCAACAACAGAGTGACACTAGAAAGGTTCACCCGCCTCACTTCTCCATTCTCAGCTTTTTCCACATTCTCCTCCCACATAGAATCCCCTCTTTATATCAGGCACCCACTGGCTTGGTTCCATCTGCCTTTCCTGTAGTCAAATTGGCCTTTCTAAAGCAAACTTGTCACCAATTTGCTTGTGCCCACTTACTGGCCACCCCCTAAGACTTCAGGCCATGTGGGTGCCCCTCCCTGCTCTCAGATGCCCTCTCTTCCCATTAGGAGGCCATAGGATACTCAGAAATATGCCATTCATATAGAATATTGAGTCTTATCAGGCTACAAGAGAGGGCCCCAGGCCCCAGAGTTTGCCATAGGCCTTCACTGCTTGATGCAGAATGGAGATGCTCCCCTGACACTCCTTCCTATCAGGGCTCAGTCCCCACCTTTCAGTAGGCCCTCTGCATGTCTCCTCCTTTGCTCTAGTCTCAGGGACATCGATGTGGCCTTTCTCCTTTCCAAGCCCAAGCCCTTAACCTGGGTCCTTGATAGAATAATTTCTTGCAGGAGCTTTGCCCTTTGACCTGTAAGGGTTTGACTACTTTTTGAGCTCCTTACAGACTGGATTCTCAGAGGTCAATCCACTACTCCTTCCCTCCTGGTTCTAGGGGTAACTCTGAGGTCTTGGAGTGGTTTTCTGGTGCTATTATTCACAAGCCCTAACCAGTGTGCTCCTAATGATTATTATTTAGACAGCCAGGGATAAATAGCTTTAAGAAACAGGTTTTCACTAAGGTAGTATAGGAAGAATAATTGGTACAAAATACCTTCTCCCCCCAACCAGGGATACATTCTTCCATGAGAATATACAGAGTCCAAGAGAAAGTGAGCTCAAGTTTAGAGCTCCCATGACCAAAGGGTAAACTCACACTTGTAGATTACTCATTTTTCCCATCTCTGAGTTCTCCTGAAGTTCTCCTGACATGGAGGGCTTCGCCAGGCTCTGAGGACTAAAGCTGCACTTTTCTCCGGTCCTACTCTCTGAAGCCATGTTCCCTTAGCGTCTTTAGTTTATTCTGCTTGAATGCATTGTTTGTCTCTGGCCTAGTTTCTTTGTGGGGAGAGGAAGGAGTAAAGATGGGGAAAGAAGGATTGTGACACTTCCTCTGAACTCACTCCATAACTGACAGGTGCAAGGATCTGCTCTTCCAAGGTCTCCCAAAGCTTGACTTCTCACTAGAAGAATCCTTTATCTGGTACACAAAGGCCCAGAAATGTATTGATTTCTTTCAACCAGTCTCAAAACATTTCCTGGCCTGGGTCATCTATTTCAGCTAATGGCTCAAAGCACTTCACTCCTCCTAGGCTGATTAAGGACTAGCTCAGAATGCTTCAAAAGACCTATGTCGGCCTTTCTCACACTTAGGTTCCACTTCTGATTGATTGAATAAAGATGTCTAGGCCTTCCCTGTATATTGTCACTGGGTGGGGGTGTGATCCAGGATAATAGGAAATAACCAACAGAGGGAAAGCACTGAGATTAAGGAGGACCAGAAAAGGCTTCTGGTGGAAGGTGAGACTGGAGGTGACACTTGAAGGAAGTTGGGGAAGCCGAGTAGCAGTGATGAGGAGGTAGAACATTCCAGGCACAGGGGACATCCAGGAAAAGGCCAAGAGTGGGGAGGTGGAACTTCTTCTCTGAGGAACAGCCAGTGTTACTGGATTGCAGAGGTGTGTATGTGTGTGTGTGTGTGAGTATGTGAGTGTGTGTGGTGTGTGTGAGTGAGTGTGTGTGTGAGTGTATGTGTAAGTGAGACCAAAAGTCTGGTGTGTGTGAGCGTGAGAGATGTGTGTGAGTGTGTGTGTGTATGTGTGAGTGAGACCAACAGTCTGGTGTGTGAGTGTGAGTGTGTGTATGTGAGTGTGTGTGTGTGAGACCAATAGTCTGGTGTGTGTGTGTGTGTGTATGTGTATGTGTGTGTGTGTGTATAAGGAGATGAGAAATAAGGTATAGAAAGACTGGAAAGAGAAGGGCAGGTTATGAAGGGCTCTGAATGCCAAAGAAAGGATTGTATAATTGATCCTGATGATGATAAAGAGTTTATTGAAAAGGGAGGTAACATGATCAGATCTGATCACTCTGACAATTGAGCAAAGGTTGGATTGGAGTGGAGAAAGACTTGTGGCACAGATTTCCTGACATAGTAAGCTATTGCAATAGTCCAGGCATAAGATAAGGGCCTTCACCAGGGTAGGGGCAGTGTCAGAGGGGAGAAACAGGTGTATGCAAGAAACGTTATGAAAGTAAAATCAGCAGGACTTGACAATTGATTGGAAACGGAGGGGGAGCGTATGAGTCAAGAATGGCACTTGGGTTGTGAGCCTAAGTGACTGGGAAGATAGCGATACCCTCAAAAGTAATATGGAAGAAGACAGGGTTTGGGAGACAAGGTGAGTTTGAGATATCCAGGAGGCACCCGAAGATGCAAGCCGAGGTCAGCTGAGAAGTTAGGACTGGATAAGTAGATTTGAGAATCATCAGCACAGAGATGATCATTGAATCTCTGGAAACTGATTTGATCATCAAGTGAAACGGTATAATGGGAGAAGAGAAGAGGACACAGGACAGAGTCCTGTGGGACACACACAGTTAGCAGATGTGACTTAAATGAGGCTCTGGCAAAGAAGGAGCTTGGATATGTAGGAGGACAAAGAGAGAATAAGGTCATGAAAACCTAGAAAGAAGAGAGTATCGAGGAAAAGAGGGCCATTGAAAGAGAGGTCAAGAAGGATGAAGACTGAAAAAAGCCCTTTAGATTTGGCAAATAAGAGATTTTTCATAACTTTGGAGAGAATATTTTGAATGAAGAGGTCAGAAGTCAGACTGCAGAGAGTGAAAAGAAAAGATGTCCTCGATGTTCCTATTGTAGACGTGCTTCTGAAGCAGTTTAGGCACAAAAGGGAGGAGAGAGATGGAATAATAGCTAGTGGGAATGGATGGGTCAAATAAGGGGCTTTTGAAGATGGGGGAGACACTGACATGTTTACAGCGAGGCAGCGAGAGATTGAAGAGAAGTGAGAGAGTGGAGATAATAAAGGAGTCAATCTGATGGGAACCACTTGTCCACATAGAGGAGATGGCCTTGGCCTTGTCAAGGATTCCTGTTAGCCTTTGGACCAAAGTTAGCAACATCCTAGCTTAGCACCATTATCCTGTTTTGTTTGATTTTTAGAGAGTATTTTCCCAGAATGCCCAGCTTTCTTATAGGATTTATTGACCCTCTTTTTCAAAAAATGAATACAAAATTTGTCTTTCCATATTCCTGATCTGACCCTGGCCAGACACAGAAATGAAAAGGAGCCCTTGGCCACTCCAACATATCATCTGTCCTTTTGGAAGCTGGTTCCTATTGGATCCTTCTTCCTTTTTTCTCTAAATACAGATTTTTGTGTTGCCACAGAGAATATATTAGTGGAACCAAGGACTAGCCATCACTCTTTAGGACACAGGCCTTTGTTAAAACTGATTTTGTGAAAAGGTTAAGGGGAAAGAATAACAGAAACTTGCAATATACTATTTCTCTCTACCTCCTTTCCCCCTCCCTTAAAAAGAACACCATGAAAACTAGCCCAAGGTACTGTTAAAGTCATTGTTCAGACTTCTCTCTGTGGTTAACACAGGCCAAGGAGTTTTTGCTTGAAGGTCCTCTGTTTCAATGCCTTGATTTCTTATTTTTTTAATTTGGAGCTTCTGGTTAGGAAGGTATTTAGTTGAAAAAAGTCACTTTATGTTGTTCATAAATCCTTCCTAATTTTCATTCCCAGACTCATTTTTCATCTATAGTTCATTTCAACCTTTAAGCCCTCTCCAAAGTAATCTTAATATACAGAAGCCAAGAAACAAGTGAGCTTAGATCATCTTCCCAGACCAGCCTGTATGTTAAATTCCTTTCTGTCTGGTCAAAAAAGAAGGAGAAGAGAAAAAGCCCAGAAAAACCCCAATTCGTCTATACCCTTTTACCCAGGTTCTTCTACCTTATGAATTTTATCTAGTAAAACAGGCTGAAGTGGGGTGGCTGGGTGACTCCTGGGGGAGATTGTTGCCATAGTTATCCCCTATGAGCCCTGGGGTTGTGCCCTACTAACCATATGTCCAAAAGTTGTGCTGAGTACAGATGAGGGTCATTGGGCCATATCCAAGGAATACGAATAAATGCTTCTAGATTGAATCCTACAGTAGAATGTAAGCTTCTGGAGGGCAGGAACAGGTTTACATTTCAGGAAAGTACCTTGTACATAGTATGTGCTTATTAGATTAGATTGGCCCAAGAGATAGTGACAAATCATGATCTTTTCCTGGAGCTCTGATTTTCTTCTCACACTTGTACATCCCACATCCAACAGCCAGAATCCCCAGGTAGAAAGTATGAAAGAAGCAATTTTTCCAATTGAGAGGGACCGATTACTGCCTTCAGACCCCTGAAGATGTAGCCCATGGAAGAGGGACTCAATTTGTTGTACTTGGCCCCAGAAAGAGGGGGACTAGATGGCCCAGAGGTGATGAGCTTCCCATCCCTCGAAGGGCTTCTAATAGAAGCCAGAAGACCTCTTAGTGGGGATGATTAGTTGGAAGTGGGTCGGGAGGAGCATCAGCAAATTCAAGTAGAAAGAGATCCTTCTGGGTTATATATGGATGTAGAAAATCACATTCACATGTGACTCACATTATCTATGTTGCGCTGCATTTTCATTTATTCTGCCTGGAGTCAGACACCTCTGGTTTATATTTGGATTCACAGATTCTGCTTAGTCATCAGGGAGGAATTTCGTTCCAGATATTATTACTATTATTAGTGATAATAATATTTACATAACACTCTCAAGTCTGCAAAACTCTTTACCAATGTTAACTCATTAGAATCTCACAACACGCTTGTGAGATAGGAGCCATTATCATTCTCATTTACAGCTGAGGAAACTGAGGCTAGGAGAGATCATGTGACTTGCCCAGAGTCCTACAGCTAAGAAGAGCTTGAGGCAGCAGTTAAAGTCCTAGTTTTCTGACTCCAAATCCAACCCTCTGTCTATTGCGCCACCTAGTGACAGGTCAAGACTTGAAGGTGCAAGCAATCCACAACAGATGAGTTCATGAAAAGAATGGATTGTTTAGAGGGGTTTTGGAAAGGCTCATGAAAATGAGCTCAGTCCCAAAGCAATTCCTCCTGTTAAGAGAGCCAGAGCTCCAGAAACTTAAGAAAAACTCATCTGTGCTTATGTTAGACCTGTCTAATCACAGCACTAATTACTACCACCAGTCCTCAGGCCCCTACCTCCAAACACACAGACCCACCCCAAAAGTAGGTTTTTTTAGTTGATCTGGAAAATTTTGATTTGTCCTTATCCTAGCCCCAAAGCCTTGGGATTTGTTCCAGTTTCAGTAAGAAATATGTAAGAAGCTTCTGAGCTGAGCCAGGATTTAGCTTAAGAATCAACAAGACATTCAGGGGCCTGTGAGACCTTTGTGGAGCCCTCAGATTGCGCCCCCATCAGCAGACATGCTACAACTGGACATAGGCTTCACCCAACTGCAAGCACCCATTCTAAGGAATATAGGAAGAGCTCTGAATGCTGGGGGCATGAGGAAGAGGAAGGGAGGCACTCGCCATTTTGGTTCTAAAACCTTATTCCATTCCTTGAAATGGTATATGGAGATCAGAACCGATATGAGACAGAGATTTTAGTAAATGGGACATCTGGTATCAAAGATTACACTGTCAACACCGCACCATCATACGAAGAATATTTCTACTTAAATTAAGGCCAAACTGGCCGAATTATAGACAAATCCAAAGGGGCCAATTTTCTTTTAGTTAAAGAAATATATGAACATGTAATCACAATCCAAGGACTTCAATATTCAATTTGGGACAAAATCATAATAGAAATGAGACATCTGTGAATGGAAGACAGTGAAGCCTTCCTCTGGGACCCCAGACTCATCTGTGAGAGTGGGAGTTGGAATGAGGATCCTCAGAGCTTATATGGGCTACATAATAAAGAGTCACACAGTTCACAGAAAACATACTGAGTTATGATTTACTGATAAAAAATGGAGTTAGAACCCATGCCAAGTCAAGTCAACAAGAATATATAAAGTGCTTGCTACTTGCCAGACTGTGCTAATCACTGGGATACAGAAAAAGGCAAAAACAGGCCCTGCTGTCCAACAACAACACACACACAAACACACACACACACAAACACACACACACACACACAGCTATGCATATGCAAGATATAGATAGGATTCATTGGAGGCCAACCCAGAGAGAAGGCATTAACAAGCATTGAGAAGGAAGGGAAAGACCTGCAGAGGGTACAATCTGAGATGAGGGTAGCCAGAAGACAGACTGATTCAGGAAAAATCACTGCAATCAAGGGGGTCAATTTTGTCAGGATGGTAAAAGGATCCAAAAGATTCCTAAAAATTGGGGTTTAAACTGTTGTGCCATATGAGCAGTAGTACTCCAATGTGTTGGCTGCTAGGTGGCACTGCAGTGGATAGAGCACAATGCCTGGAGTCAGGAAGACTCATCTTCCTGAGTTCGAATCCAGCCTCAGACACTTCCTAGCCATGTGACCCTGGGCAAGTCACTTAGCCCTGCTTGCTTTGGTTTCCTCATCTGTAAAATGAGCTGGAAAAAGAAATGCAAACCACACAAGTATCTCTGCCAATACCCCAAAAGGGGTGACAAAGAGTTGGACATAGTTAAAAATAACTGAGCAATAACAATCCTAATGGGCATTATAGTCGAATATAGAATCCCACCAGGATGTGGGTTCAATGTGGGGGTTAATATTGGGTTTATGTCACCATTGCAGTCCATTCTCTACCAATAAACCAAATAGAAAGCTCAAATCAAATAGCAAAATATTTCATTGGAACCAAACTGCAAGGTGAGCAAATGGAAGACAAACATGTCAGCACTCATTCATGACTGAGTACACCCACATCTTTGAATTCCAAAGAGTAGCTTTAGGAGACAACATGGAACTTGTGTGACCTTGAGCAAGTCCTTTCTCTGGGCCTGTAAAAAAGGGCAAGGGGACAGACTGGCATAGAAGGCCTCTAGGGTTCTTCCAGCACTAGATCCAGGATGCCCTGAGATGCCTTCTCCAAGAGACCTCACAGTCCTGATAGTACAGGCCTGGGTTCAAGTTCTCTCTGCAGCTGGAAGATCCTCCTGCATGCTCCTGACCTGATCTATAACTAGGTCAGACTGACCAGGGCTTTGCCCCAGGGGGTTAATATCTAGGAGCATCCTTCCTCTCCATGGTAATCCATTATTCCTGAGCCTCAACATGATGGAATGACAGGCTAATTTAGTCCAACTCCTACCTCAAGAAGATTCCCCTCCATCTTATACCCAAGGAATTATTAACCAGCCTTTGCTCATCTAGATTTTTTTTTGCTTTTTGGAGGGCAATTGGGGTTAAGTGACTTGCCCAAAGTCACACGGCTAGTAAGTGTTAAGTGTCTGAGGCTGGATTTGAACTCAGGTCCTCCTGACTTCAGGGATGGTGCTCTATTCACTGCACCACCTAGCCGCCCCTGATCTAGACTTTCAAAGAAAGGAAACCAACCCAGCTCACTTTTGGACACTGCTAATCAAGAGTGTGTTGACAAATGTTAATTAACCCTACGAAAAAAACTGTATATAGAACACACTTTTAAGTTTAATCTGTATTTTTTTCCATTATTTTCCTACGTCTAGAAAACCATAAACCAAGCCCAGATTTGTAGCATTTGTCAATCTCCAAGGTAGAAATATATTCAATATATTGAACATTTAACAACCAGCTCTCTGGAGCTGGCTCCAGCAGAGCCTTGCTACTAACTGAGAGGACATTTTTCCTTCCCCCTGCCAATGTTTCCTTGCCTAGTCACAACTTTTTTCCCTTACTATTTTCTTGGGCCTCCAGAAGATCAAGCCCCCTGCCCAGCCCAGAAGCACCCTCTCTGCACCCTCCACAGTCCTATCATTGCTAGAAGCCCAACCAGTTGCATCTTCAGAGTGCACAGGGTCTCAGCCTCCACCACTACCTCCATTACTGGGATTGTACCAGAGGTGAGAAGGCCTGGCCACAGCTCTGGTGCAAGAAGCCAAGGCCATGAAAATCTGCTGTGTTCTCTCTGGCGCAGGCAGCTCCAGGGGAATCAAGCTTCTGCGGGCACCCCCAGGCTCAGTGACAGCAGGGCCAGCTCATTGGCTCTTTGCTCTTGGCAGCCCTAACTCAGTCTCTGCAACTCCTCAGCCCCTCCACATGCTCTGAGCACCGCCAAGGAAGCTGACTGGCTATTGTGCCCATTGCTCCAGAAGGCCTTGTGGGCCTGGCCCTCTGGCCAGAGGCAGCCCTGACTCCACCAGCTGACTGTGGGCACAAAACTTCCGTCCCCATGTCTCACCTCTCTGATGCTGGTGCAGCTCCTTCCCACACAAGTGTGCAGTGAGTCTTCTACAGAGATAGGGACTGGGGAATGGGGAGAAAGGAATCTGCAAAGAGCCCCCAACTAGAGAATGAGGTTGGAAACATTTCCAAATGTAGCACTCTAGGACCAGTAGAGCCTGGACAGACAGACAGACAGATTGGTGGTAGATGGATAGAAAGATGATAGATAGATAGATGGCAAATATATAAAGAGATAGATAGTGGACAGAAAGATGATGATGATGATAGGCAGATAGACAGATAGATAGATAGAATGATCATTTATTACGGGGTTATAGTGTGTCAGGCACTGTTAAACACTGGGGATACAAATATAAGCAAGCCAGCCCCTGCCCTCAAGGAACTTACATTCTAATAGAGAAAGATAATACATAAAGTGGATGTAAACAGTAGAGGGTAGGGGGAAGGGGTAGGTGTGGGTAGAGGCATGGGTCAGGGCAAGATAAAGTCAAAGCTGGCTTCTCAGAGACCAGGGTGGTTCCAGGGATGGAATCCACCGACCTTGAGTGAGATAGAAAAAGATGGCTTGGTACAATTCCTGGTTTTTTTTTTTTTTTTTGGTAAAATTCCTTTGGTACTCAGCAGTTATACCTAAAGATTTGCTGGTTGCTCCAGGCGTTTCTGTCTAACTGTCTTACCTCTTCCCACTATGGAAGAAAGAGTCTAGCAGAAGTCATTTCAATTGATTCTCAGCAGCTGTGTGGGCCCCCTGTTGATAGAAGGTGGGTTCAGGTAAGGCCTGCCCAGCTTGGGGTCAGCCTATGCAATGGTGTAACGTTGTAATATAAGAAGACTAGCTCGGCTGAGGTCAAAGAGGCTTACTGCCAGGTTAGCTGCAAGTGGGTGAAGTTGTTGACCACGTCAAATCTGGATGTTAATAGCAAGCCTTTTTCTCATTGAAATAAAATCTAGAAGCTAATAATTATATTCAGTGTGAGGCAGTGCTGACCCTAGGGACATTAACGCACTGATCCCTCTTCCCAACATGGCTACCCCAGAGTGGGGGGAAATAGTTCATAAAATGGTGCTGTAGCCACTGGACAGAGGGAAGGGCAGTCCTAATCACTTTCCTTTGGTAATGGAGGCTGAGGGATGACAGGTGGGAGAAGGGGAAATGGACAGGGGGTGCTTCATCTGGTCACGTACACTTCAGTCTCCCTCGGGTGTTCCTTTAGCAAGATTCAGCCTAGTCACTCTCTGCCCTCCCCCCAATCCCCAACTCTCCAACTCCCTTCAGCAGCATCACCATCCTTGGGCCCAGCACAGTGCTTTCAAGAGATCCCTGATCAGGTAATCCTAGGCCGCTATCAGATAAACATGGAACAAAGCCTAATGAGAAAAGTCACCCAGAAAGTGCCCTGCACACAAGCTCACTTGGCAGAGCACTCTGTGCAGCCAATGAAAGCCAAGTGCCACCTTCCTAGGATTGTCAGCTCCAAATGGCAGCCAGCACTTTCTGCAAAGTGCATACCCCCTCCTAAGCCCTTGGGAGGTCACTAAATCTGATTGACCAGCTGACAACTGACATTTCAAAAGAATGGATTTTGCTGAACATGATTGTTATTAAAAGCAATTTAGTGTCCTCTTTTCTCCCACAATGCACAAATAGCCTATTCCGGAGTAATCATCCCCAAGAAGGAAAAGAAATAAAACAATTCTAGCAGTAATCAAAACACCTTTTTCAAAGGGATGGAAAAAAAATTTGAGTTTTCCAATTTCTACTCAACCCTAAAGGTTGAACAAATTTTCCAAAATTTTAGAGAAAGATAAAAATGTGGTAATGATGACATTGTCTAAACCATCCCCAATTCACTGAGAGGAAAAAAATGGTAAAAGGACACAGGAGAAAGAAGACTGGCCTGGGAGAAGAAAACATGGATTCTAGTCTCAGTTCCACCGCTAACTCACAGCACAACCCTGCATGGCTCTCAATTTCCATCTCTGTAATGGGGGTATGGAGGGTGTGTGTGCGGGAATCAAGTCTATGGATCTATATCCCTTTCAGTCAACCAACCAGACTTTTCTAAATACTCAAGTGCTTGTTATCAGCCACATAACAGATCTGGAAAAATTGGCTGACCTACTTTTCATCTAGCAGATGTTTGGGCATTGTAGAGTCATGACCTTAACGTAGAAATCAAGCCCACTCCATATGCCCCTAGTTCTTTGAATGAACACTCTCCTACATGGTTTTTATGATATCTATTTTTACATAGACTTTTTTCTATATGCTCTGAAATCATTTCTAAGGCAAAAAAATTGTTTTATACAGTTCAAATGGGCTCATACTGGTTCGAGCCAGTTTTGACAGGCTGTAGGAGATTCAAAGAGGTTTTCTCTCGTTCAAACTTGTTTTGACCAGTTCAGACAAGTTCAGAATAATTGGATCAATAAACAAAATGGAGGGCTGCTTTTTTAAAGGTCAATAAAATTGTTATATTTGATGCAAAAGAAGAGAAAGAAAAAATAACCAAAATCTGAAATGAGGAAAAGAAAATAAAGGAATAAAGAAAATTATCAATTAGACAATAGTCAATAAACATTTCTTAAATGCCTACTATTCGCTAGGCACTGTGCTAAATGTTATATCCCACTCCATCCCCCCCCCAAAAAAAAACAACCTGAGAACCGAGAATATAAAAGAAATGGACAAAACAGGGAATATATTAGTTAATGAAACCAATATCAGAAGAAGAAATCAAACAGATTATTAACAAACTGCCACATAAAAAGGTACCAGGACCATATAGATTCACAAATGAGGACTGTCAAACATTTCAAAGAACAAATGATCCCTATACTATGTAAACTATTTTTAACAGTAGACACAGTATCTCTCTAACTCTTTCTATGAGAAAAATATGGTCTTCATCCCATGCCTGGTAAGGATAAGGAAGGGAAAGAAAATTATCAGTTAGTTATTTCCATTTTCTCCTGTCTACAGCTTGTTTGTACATTGTTGTTGCATGTTACCTCCCCTATTAATTAGTTTGGGAGTTCCTTAGGGGCAGGAACTACCTTTTGTCTTTCGTTGTATTCCCAGGGCATAGCACAGTGCCTAGAACATAGGAAGTGCTTAAAAATGTTTCTTGACTAGATGGCAATATTTATTAATTCCTATCCAAAAAGTTAAATACTGGCAAATAAAATACCATCATGAATAAAAAACATATTCATTAAGATCAAGTAGGACTTATAACAGAAATGCAGGGGTAATTCAATATTATGAAAACAATCAATGTAATAAATCATCTCAATAAGAAAAACCATAACTCTATATTATATCAATAGACACAGAAATATTATAGGAATGGAAAGAATTTTCCATAATAAGATAAAAATGTCACAGAGGTAGTAAGCATGAAAGGAGGAACTTGAACCGAGATCCTCTGACTCTGGGGACCAGTGTTCTTCTCACTGGACCATGTCAAAAATAATATTACACACATTAAGCACAGCTATATGAATTAGAAGCATGATGATCATGACAACAAAATCCCTCATATAAGAGAAAAATCATTCCAGAAGTGGACATAGAAACAAATAGAATATTTCTATTCTCTTGTCAAAGGAAGTACAGGTAAGTGAGATCTAAGGAGGTGAGAAGGGGAGGCCTTGCCACATACCTGCTTATAACAGTAAGCACGCTGAGTGGAGCAGGGGTTAGAGGGAGAGGGACTTGTACTAGTGGGGTGATCGGGACGGGACAAATAAGAGAGAGGTCACAGAAGTAAAAGGATTTGGGGGACAGAATGTAAGGATTCTCTGCTTCCTTTCTAGGCATCTAGGTGGTACAACAGTGAATAGAACACTGGGCCTGGAATCAAGAAAACCAGAATTCGAATTTGGCCTCAGACACTCAGTAGCTGTGTGACCCTGGCCAAGTCACTTAACTGCTCTACTTGTCTCAATCCTCTGGAAAAGGAAATGGCAAACCACTCTAGTACCCTTGCCAAGAAAATCCCATAAACAGTAGGGTCTATGGGGTCAGGAAGTATCAGAGACAACTGAATGACTCTACAACAACTCCAGCACCTGGATGGCACAGTGTTTGGAACATTGTAGGAGCTTAATAAGCACTCAGTGATCAACTGACTGATAAAGAAGAGGGAAGAATAAAGGACAAGAACCAGAATAAGGAAATTAGGAAGAAGGGCAGGGTTGGGGCTGAGGTTGAGATGCATATGGGACATCTAGATGAAGATGTTCAGCAACTGGTGATATGGGATCCCCTAACTCAGAAGACAGATGAGGATGGGGTGGATATACTTGGGAATCCTGGGGTCCAAGAGCTAGGTGTAAAAGGGATCTGAGAGATTCAGTGACCTGCCCAATGATACACAGCTAGAAAATGGCAGAGCCAGAATTCAAACCCAGTGCTCCAGAGGCAGCTGGTGATAAATAAATAAGTAAATAGCATGCTGGACCTGGAGTCAGAAAGACCTAATTTCAAATCTTGTTGCACACACTTACTAGCTGTGGATGCTTGGTAAGTCACTGTACCTCTGTCTGCGTCAGTTTCCTCATCTGTAAAAAGAAGGCATTAGGCTTCATGATCTTACAAACCCAGTTTTTCTGACCACAAGTTCAATGTGCCTTCCCTTGACCCATGCTACCTTCTCCCTAAATTCCAAGACAGCAGGGACATGGTCTTCTGTATACATTATAACTCTCCAAGAACTAAGCACAGTGTTTTGCACACAGCAGTGCTTATTATTTATAAGCAGTGGCATAGTGGTGGTGGTGGTAGTAGTAGCAGCAGTAGTTGCAGTCATAACTTGCATTTATATAGTACTTAGGCTAAGTAACTTTCAAATCTTATTTGATCCTCAAAACAAACATGGGAGGTAGGTGCTATTGTTCTCTCCATCTCCATTTTACAGATGAGGAAACTAAGACAGAGAGAGGTTGAGTGACTTGCTCAGGGTCACACTGCCCATAAGTACCTGACACCAAATTTGAACTTAGGTCTTCCTGACTCCAGACCCAGTACTTTTAGACACTGCACCACTAATTGCCCATCTCTCATTCCTATCTTTGGCTTCAATCATCTTTTAAGTTCAAAGATCTTCTTCCTTGAGGGCCAAGATAGGAGGAAAACAAGAGGTCAGTAGCTGCAACATTTCCTCTGTAATCTTGGCACCTTCCACAACACCTCCCCCCAAAGCTGGCAGCAACCCTGTTCTTCCTTGCCCCAGTCTCTTGGGCTGGCTCCAGGAATTCTGCAAATCTGCAGATATCCTGCCACCACAAATCCTCTTGTGCTGTCCTGAAATCAGTGGCCCGGGAGAACCATTCAGGTGGGCTCCAAGGAAGAGGTGGGGAGAAGACAGGCTACCTATTGAAGAATAGGGAAGAAAAAGAAGACACAAGCCTTGCTGTGTGGCTATGAAATTTTCACCAAGGAAGAGTTGGAATGGCCAGACCCATTTTATCCCCATGCATCTGGATACAGCTATGTCAGTGAAAATAGCAGATTTCATCTTAAAGATCTCTTAAAAGATATGATATTGAAAGCAGAGAGGAAAGATACACTAATAAATAGTATGGACCAAACCATGCATTTTCTATCTATTTTATAGATTTAGATGAAATCAGGCTGAGGTCAGCAACCTTCCACAAAGGCCTACTCAGGTGGGTGGCATGAAAGCAAAGTTAGAGTACTGAAGGCCTCTCCTGGTAGAGCACAGGCCCTGGAAGGCACTTCCATACTGGGAAGGCTTCAAAGTCCATTCTCGCTACTGTGCAGAGAGCCTCATCACTAGATGGCTGGCCACTTGGAGATGAATTGCTTTGACCATGGGCAACCCAGGAAACAAAGAAAAATGGAAAATGGCCCTGAGGCCTGTGAGGCCTGCTACTGCTTCTGCAGGGATTGTGGCAGGGCTAGAGATGCTAACTGAACCCATGGGAGCAGAACAAAGGGAGAGAAGAGAAAAGGGCCCAGGACAGAGCCTGAGGGTAAAGCCACGGAAAGACCAGAACAGAGAAGAAAATCCACCTGAGTCTCAGTACCTGGTGACTGTGGATATGGGAAAAGAGTCTGGAAGGCTCCTGCAGCTGGGAGTCGGGAGGGTTTGGAGAGGGGACAAATGAGGGGCAAGGAGACCAATTAGGAGGTTATTGCAACAGGCAAGAGGCAATGAAGACCTGAATGTGACACTGTAACACATTACACTATAATTATCAGTGACGTTTATTGAGTACTTTTTGTATACTCTCTCCTAAGTCCTCAAAGTCTGATTATCTCCAAGATGAGGGGTACAGACTTGTCCCTGGTCACACAATTCAATCCACCAGGCATTACTTAAATGCCTGCCATGTATTAGGTACCAGGTGCTGTGGATTCAGAGACAAATACAAGACAGCCCCTATCCTCAAAGAGCTTATTTTTTTTTTGCTTTTTGGAGAGGGGAAGGTAGGGCAATTGGGATTAAGTGACTTGCCCAAGGTCACAGAGCTAGTTTTGTGTTAAGTGTCTGAGGCTGGATTTGAACTCAGGTCCTCCTGACTCCAGGGCTGGTGCTCTATTCACTGTGCCACCTAGAAATAACACATACACAGAGAAGTAAATTCTGCTAATTTCCATTTGTAGTACAACTTCAGGGATGCCCCTTCTCTCACACTCACAAGCTGAGTCTCCTAGGGGATAACTACTTCAGATTCAAAGCTATACTGGGGATCAGTACTTCGAAAACTATAGGTCACAAGCCCCCAGCAGAGAATAACTTTAATAGTAAGCCAGTTGACACAATTAATTCAAAACAAAGGTATTTACTGAAATGCTATCTGTAAAATAGTAGCAAAAAACAATTTCCAAATAAAGCTGGGGCACATCTACAAATACACACAGCATTAGTGATAAGAACGGGCACATAGAGTATTCTAGTAGAAGGAAAGAGGTAGAATACATATGTGACCTAGGCAACTCACAACTCCAGTGCTGTAGGAATCCAACACTCCTTCACTTTTCTTTGTCTTCATGCTGTTTTCCCAGCATATCTGCTGGGCTCCCTGGTCTTATTACTTTCCACATCTCAACCCAATACAACAAGGGTTAAATCTCTTCTTAATTCATAGAGCACATATTCCTCAAGGCAGTTTCCCACCTCAACCAATTGGACCTACTCCCTTTCTGGGTGCAATATCTTCCACTGGGCAAGTATCTCTGCTTCAAGACACCATAGCCATCAGGATGAAGAGAGAAGAGAATTCCTTCCCCCTCCCCCCTCCAAGAGACAAGGAATGATTTCCTCTCAAAGACTTGATTCTTGTTCCATAGCTGGCTTTTTTCTTGATTGTCAAAACTCATATTCTTCAGGACAATCTGCTGCCTCAACTGCTTCCTGGAGATGCTGTCTTTGCTTTTCTTTTTTTGTAGTATATTTTTATTTATTGCATTAAATATCTACCAATTGCAAGTAAAAAAATTTTAACATTCATTTTTTAAAAATTTTGAGTTCCAAATTCTCTCCCTCCTGCCCCTCCCCCTCCCTTGAAAAGGCAAACAACTTAATGTTGATTAAATGTGTGAAGATACGCAAAACATGTTTCCATGTTAGCCAGGTTGCAAAAGAAAACATAGAAAAAAAAAAACAAGAAAATTAAAGAAAGTCAAAACACCTGCTTCGGTCTGTGCTCAGAGTTTATCAGTTCCCTCTGGAGGGGGAGAGCATGTTCCATCATAGGCCTTTGTCTTGGATCCCTGTCGTCATCAGAGTAGCTAAGTCTTTCACAGTTGATCATCAGCCTTATGATATTCCTGTTACCACATACAAGGTTCTCTGGTTATCTCCTCATATAAGTTCAAGACAGATAACGAAAATTCAAAGCAAAGGACAATTAATAAAGTACAACAGCAAAGTAATAACATGCAAGTGAATCAGGTATTAATCCAAGATGGCTGCTATCTCACAACTCTCAGAAGTATCAACCTTGGTTCCTAACCATCCCCTCAGACTATTTGAATACAGCAGGGGACAAAGGGAGAGGAGTGGGAGGAAGGGATGGAGGGAGGGAGAGGGGGAGAGGGGGTGAGAGGGAGGGAGACAGAAAGGAGAGAGAGATATCACACATTCTTTAATAGTGGGTAGACAAACTCACCCCAAAAGGCTCTACTTAGTCACTTCCCTTTTGATCTTGGCATAGCAGTTGCCTAGGGAACGTTTCCTTCTAAGCATGGTAACTAGATGAACCCAGAAATCTCTCGCATCTTGATAACACTGGCTTCTTGGCACGGTGAGCACATGAACACTGAAGGCCCCAGCTTTTCCCCATGGCTGTTCTAAGGAGTCACTATGCTGAGACTACTATCATTCCCCTTCCCAGTCAGTTGGATGCATCTGATAGAAGACAGCCTAAGAATACTGTGAGTAGCTGCTCCGCCCTCAATGACTCTATAGGAAACTAAAGTTTTAACTAAAAGCTTCCATTGAGGAAAATTATCTCAATTCAAAGCAGGGGCAATCTCTGGCCCTTTTATACCTAAAAAGCTAATATTCAAGACCATCTAAACAAAGAAGCCTCATTCATCAAGGCCCACAATACCTTGGACCTGAATTTCCGCAGGTCTTCTCCATGGTCCCTCTCCCTCCCATAACTCCCCTCCAATCCCTTCTGCATATGTCTTCTTCATTAGCAAAATAATAAAACCACACAAACCCAGCTTCCTTAGGCTACATATTGGTCTCCATTGTCACTTTCTCTCTACAACCCTACTGCCTTAGTATAAGGAACATTAAGGCAGCATTCCAGTGTGAAGGGGGAAGATCTACAAGCAACAAAAAGTTAGATGCTACCTTTCCTTTCCTCTTTGCATCAGTCCCTTCCTTGAATATGGCCACAGCCACTATCACTGACAGTGAGAAGAGCCTGAAAAAGGAAAAGCAATGGGAGATGTGGAAAGGCTCGAAGATGGTGGGGGAAGCAAACACTAGTCCAGGAACAGAAGTGGCAGAGGTGCAGGCAGCCTCAAAACACAGTGCAGTCATAGGGGAGTTAGAGAAGATGAGAAAGAATACCTCATCCCCACACAACCTTTGAGACAGTCTCCTGGGACATGCAAGGAGGAACTGGCAGGTTTCTGCAGATGATTTTCTATAACAGACTACATCATGAGTCATCCAATTAACTTAGCAATTTAGAGTGGCGCTTCCTAACCTATGGACCGTGGCACCCTGGGGAGGGCCACAGAGTTATTGCAGTAGGTCTGTAGATCGGCATGTGGCTCAACAGATATCATTCTGTCCTTCCATATTTTCTCAATCTAAAAACCAGCTAGTATAACTGCTCTCCTATGAGGATGGGTCCTTGACATTTTCTGGCATTGAAAAAGGATCTCCATACTCAAAAAGGTTGGGAACTACTGATGCAAATAATTGGAGTATTGTTACCATAATTATTTTCTATTGCTGTTTATAATTAGAGTCTAAAATAAATTTTAATATCTTCCCAAGGATTTTCAGTAAGTTTTAAAATTCAAATGAACTTCTTTAGATAAATGCTTATTTGTGTTTATGCAATTTTGTTTTATGTTTTAAAGGATCCATCCCTTTTCTTTCCTTCATTTTTTATTTAAAGTCAAACAATTGCCTTTAACTGATCTATCAACAAGCATTTATTAAATTCTTACAACATGCCAGGTATTATACTAGGTGCTGGCAATAAAAATAAAAAAGCATCAACAGCTCCTGCCTTCAAGGAGCTTACAGTCTAGCTAAGGAAGATGATATGTACATATATAGGTATAAACAAAATTGATACAGGGTGCCTTTGGGGAGAAGGCACTAGAAGCTGAGGGGATTAGGAAAGGCCTCATAGAGAAAGTGATAAACTTGATCTGAGTTCTGAGAGAAACTAGGGATTCTCAGAGATGGAGGTGAGGAGGGGGTCCCTTCCAGATATGGAGGGCAGTCAATACAAAGGCATGGAGGTGGGAGATGAAGTGCTGTGTACCAGGAATAACAAAAAAGGCCAATCTGGCTAAACCACATTATGAAGGGTGGGGAATAGAGAAACAGGAAGTACAATAAGGCCAGAAGGGCAACTCGTGCTGTGGTTGTAAAGGGTTTAAATGCCAAAGAGAAGAGTTTATATTTTATCATCGAGGTAACAGGAAGCCCTTGGAGTTTACTTGAGTAGGGAGTAGCCTGTCATATTGTACTTCAGGAAAATCTGTTTGGCAAATCTGAGAAGGACAGACAGGAGATGGTGATAAATCTGGAGAGACAAAGCTGAAGTGAGGAGATCTTGATGGCAAAGGGAGAGGCAGAAAATGACAATGGGAAGCAAATATTATTCCAACTCCCTTGGCAGGATCCGCCTGGTCCAGAGCATGAAAGAAGGGACAAGTGGTACTGGAAAGACTGGGCAGGGATCCAGCACTGTTTTTCTTTTCCAGAAAAGGAAACAGAAGTTCAGAGTATATGACTTTCCCAAAATGAATAAAGAGACCTCCAAATATTTTAGCTTACTAGCAGTAGTAGTTGTTTAATAGTATTAAAGATTTTTAAACAAGATACCTAATTTCATCGCATTGCCTTAATTCTCAGTTTTGCCCCAAATTGTGTCCTATATAAATGCATTATTTTCAAAAATATTTATGCTTAGC
This sequence comes from Petaurus breviceps papuanus, assembly GCF_028583685.1. Taxonomy (NCBI): domain Eukaryota; kingdom Metazoa; phylum Chordata; class Mammalia; order Diprotodontia; family Petauridae; genus Petaurus; species Petaurus breviceps. The sequence continues at coordinate 3,608,439 of NW_027187307.1, forward strand.
TACTTTAATTTTTTAATAGAACAGGAATATTTAGGTAAAAAGGTTGTGCTGTGACCTTTGACCCCATTAACCACACCTACTGGGCGCCTAGCTGTTCAGCAAAGAGGCCATACCCATGGCTACCTGGGAATAAAGGCCAAGTAGCCAGGAGGAAATGGACAGCCTCATGAAAGCAGCCTGCAAACACATGCCTAGAGAGCAATGGCAAACTTGCCAGGTTTGAAAGGCGCCTTGTTTCTTTGTGTTTGAAATGGTTTCTTTTTCCATCATCACTGAGACTGTGAAGGTAGATGTGGCAGAGGCAGCCAGTCATACTGCCTTGCCCTTCTCTGTACTAGCTGCCACTGACAAATGGGCCTTCTCATTACATTTCGTATCTTCGGTATTAAAACATGATTTAAGACATGATATCAATTGACAATTTCTAGTGAGGAAAAAAAACTTTGAAGATTTGTTGCTATCTGTAAAGAAATTCCCTTAGTGAGTAAATGATTCATCCTGCTTCTCTTTGTCCCTTAAATTACTGACAAATCCATGGGATCCTTAAGCCTTGACAATGTGGGATTGTCTAATAACTTAATCATACAGTATGAATCACAAAATTTAAGAGATAGCAAATGGACATTTATCCAAATATCTATTCATAGACAGACAGACAGACAGGTCAATTACAATGCTAGGTCAAGATTAGCTAGAAAATAATTGGAAATATTTGAACTGATATCTGCAAGGTATTTTTTTTGTTGAATTTGAGTCTTCAGTGTGAGCAGAGAGAAATGATGACCTTTAAATATCCTATTCATTTTAAGCCTGCAGTAGATGATTTTAGACCAATTAATTATAAGCATTATAAGTAAATGAGTTATTAGCATTCATGAATTCTATAACAGCCAATTTGTTCCTGTTCCCAAAGCCTTGAAGAGGCTATTTTACAATTTCTTTGAGATGTAACCATAGGAACTAAGTGGTTGCCAACGTAAACCTTTATAATTAATGGAGCTAAGTTTTCACCTTAGTTAGTCCTATTGCAATACATACAGAATCAGAGCTGGACCTCAGGACTAGTGTCTTGGATAACAGAAAAAATAGGATCTAAGATTTAGAGCTGGAATGGAGTTTACAGGTCACTCATCTAGTCTGGCAGAAGAAACTGAGGCCCAGAAAAAGGAAGTGACTTGCCCAAGGTCACACGGCTAGTTTTTTGTGTTAAGTGTTGTAGCAGCAAGCACCCCAAGTGTCCTCAGGGTTTGCTGCCACCACAGGTTCTTGGATCTGCTTTGTTAAAGGAAAGCAACTCAAAATGGGTTAACAAGCTTACTTTAATCAGTCAGACATATATCATTTACCTTGTTCAGGGGAAGAAGGTCAGCACCCCAAACTTCAAAGCATACAGGCAGAATTATCAAGACAGAAACAGATCAAGTGGACAGATTTCCAAACTGTCCAACCATTACATCCATACCCAGTCAACATCTGGGTTTCACCATCTGGGTTTTTCAAAGCCGGGGGGCTCTGGACAACAGCTTCCCAGAATTCACATCAAATCACAGAACACTTCTCAAAGTGAGCCCCCAAAACAAAGCTACACATCAGGGCTTATATAGCCTTCTCCTGGCTGAGAGAATGTAACAACCTTTTGGACCCACTGGCCAATCAAAAAGTATCTACTGAAAAACAAGCCTCCCACCCCAGGCTTCAGGTGCACTTTAGCTTAGGGGCAGGGAAGATCTTCCAAATTTGCATTCCCATTACAAGTGTTTGAGGCCAGATTTGAACTCAGGTACTCCTGACTCCAGGACCGGTGCTCTATTCACTACACCACCTAGCTGCCCCTACCTTAGTTTTGATGGCAGTAAAGTCAATTACTATTTCCCCAGAGGAAAAAAAAGAAGGATGTCCCCAAGAACACACATTAAAAAATAGAAAAAGGAATGATTAATGAACTTAGTAAACCATTTAAAATTCATTTTTAAATCAACAAACATCCCAAAGAGCACAAAAGAAAAAGTCTTGAAAACTAGAGGGAAAATGGATAAGTTGAAAACTAAAGAGCTACTGGACCAATAAAAAAAGCAGATTCTTCAAGACTAAGAAAATCAATAAACCTTTGGGTAACCTGATTAAAAAGGAGAGAGGGCAAAATCAAATGAACCAAATCCAAAATGAACAAGGTGAAATCACAGCAGAGGAGGAATACAAGGAATATTCTGAGCCTACTGTGCCCAACATGCTGCCCAAACTGAACTGGAAAGGAAGAAAGAATTCATGATTTCTATCTGGCTAACAAAGTGTCTAAAGGAATAGTATACCAAATTGACATTTTAAACAATCCACTTTCAGAAATGGACCTTGAACTAGCTGTGAAGGAACCAACAAAGGAGAAAACAAAACAAAACAATCTGGTCCAGATGGTTTTACAGGAGAATTTCCTCAACATTTCCAGATCCACTAGATATCCCCACTAGACAAATTATTCTCAAACACTGAGAAAGAAGACATTCAACTGATTTCTACTTATAAGCCATATATACTTCTGATACCTAAACCAGAGGAGACTAGAACAAAGAAAGAATTAGAGACCAAATATTACTAAAGAATAGTGGTTTCACTTTTTTATCCTGACAAGAAAGAAGACTGCAATACTGCCAAACCAAAGTGGATTTCTCCCAGAGATGCGAGGGTGGTTCAACAATCCTCACAAGCATATTAAAGACAAAATCATGGAAAGGCACATGATTATTTCAGTAGATGCAGAAAGAGCCTCTGACAAAGCATAAAGCTCATTTATCAGTTAATGAGCTTTCAGGTACCTACCATATGCCAGGCACTGTACTAAATACTACAGATAGAAAGAAAAGCAATAACACAGTCCTTGCCCTCAAGGAGCTCACTTTCTAAACAAGATGTAAACAACAATGTACACACAATATATAGACAGTGTAAATGAAAGGTCATTCCAGAGAGAAAAGCAGGAGGAAGAGCGGGAAAGGTGAACCAAGGAAGGCTTCTTGCAGAAGATGAGGTTTGAACTGAATCTTAAAGGAAGCCAGGAGACACACACACACACACACACACACACACACACACACACACACACACAC
>NW_027187307.1:3611549-3651543 GCF_028583685.1 Petaurus breviceps papuanus
CACACACACACACACACACACACACACACACACACACACACACACACCCCCTGCTATTTGATAAGAGCAAACTGTTTATAGACAAGTAGAGGGTATGAGTATAAAATACACAAAATGACGATTTAAAAATCTTATTAAGGGCTACAAAGGGACTGCAATGGAAGAAGAAGAAAGAATGAAGTGGAAAAGGGTAAATGATGCCACACAAAGAGGTATAAAAACTGTATAGCAGAGGAAAGGAAGGGAGGGAGATGAGAATCATATGAGCTTTTCCTTCATTGGTTCTGGTGCAAGGAGGGAATAACAAGCAGTTAAGCATAGGACTCTATGGAGAAGAAATGCAAAAAGTATCATTTTAGAGGGAAAGAGGAAAGGGAGAGCAGCTCTGCATGAGATTTGTTCCTGTCACTCTTGGTGCAAAGAAGAAATAACACATTTCATTAAGTATAAAAATATCCTACAGGCAGTAGGAGGGGGAAAGGGCTACAAAAGGTGGGGGGGGGTGGTTAGTAGGGAGGAAAGAAATAAGGGGAAAGGGAAGGAAAAGGGAGGGGGCTGATAAGGTAATACTGAGAGGTGGTGGTCAAAAGGAAAACTATTAAAGAGGAGAAGGGGGGAAAATATGAGCATTAACAGGGGTGGGAATAGGATGGAGGGGAAAAAAACAGATAACAATCCTAACTGTAAATGTGAATGGAATGAAATCTCCCATAAAACGGAGATGGATAGCAGAATGGATTAGAAATCATAATCCTACAATATTCTGTTTACAAGAAACACATCTGAAACAGAGGGATACACACAGGGTAAAAGTAAAAGGCTGGCGTAAAATATATCATGCCTCAGCTAAAGTAAAAAAAAAGCAGGAGTAGCAATCCTTGTCTCATATAAAGCAAAAGCAAAAATTGACCTAATTAAAAGAGATAAGGAAGGAAACAATATCCTGTTAAAAGGCACCATCGAGAATGAAGCAATACCATTACTTAACATATATGCACCAAGTGGTATAGCATCCAAATTCCTAGAGGATATAGTAAAGGAATGTGAGGAAGAAACAGACAGTAAAACTATACTAGTGGGAGACCTTAATCTCCCCCTCTCTGAACTTCATAAATCTAACCTCAAAATAAACAAGAAAGAAGTTAAGGAGGTGAACATAATTTTAGAGAGGAAAGGTATGATAGATCTCTGGAGAAAACTGAATGGGGATAAAAAGGAATATACTTTCTTCTCAGTGGTTCATGGCACATACTCAAAAATTGACCACATTCTAGGGCATAAAAACCTCACAATTCTATATAGTAAGGCAGAAATATTAAATGCATCCTTTTTATATCATGATGTAATAAAAATTATATGCAATAAAGGGCCATGGAAAGACAGACTAAAACCTAATTGGAAATTTAAAAATTTAATCCTAAAGAATGAGTGGGTCAAACAAGAAATTATAGAAACAATCAGTAATTTCATTCAAGAGAATGATAATAATGAGACAACATACCAAAATTTGTGGGATACATTAAAGGCAGTTCTTACGGAAAGTTTTATATTCCTGAGTGCATACATGATTAAATTAGAGAAAAGGGAGGTCAATGAATTGGGCATGCAATTGAAAAACCTAGAAAAAGATCAAATTCAAAATCCCCAATTAAATACTAAATTAGAAATATTGAAAACCAAAGGAGAGATGAATAAAATTGAAATTAAGAAAACAATTGAATTTATAAATAAAACTGAGGGCTGGTTTAATGAAAAAAAAAAACAATAAAATTGATAGACCCTTAGTCAATATGATAAAAAAAGAAAGAAGAAAACCAAATGATGAGTATCAAAAATGAAAAGGGTGAATCTACCTCCAATGAAGAGGAAATCAAAACAATAATTAGGAATTATTTTTCTCAAATGTATACACATAAATTTGACAATCTTAGGGAAATGGATGAATATTTACAAAAATACAAGCTGCCCAGATTAACTGAAGAGGAAGTAAATTACTTAAAATACCCCATCTCAGAAAAAGAAATTGAACAAGCCATCAGTCAACTCCCTAGGAAAAAATCTCCAGGGCCAGATGGATTTACTAGTGAATTCTATCAAACATTTAAAGAACAATTGATTTCAATATTCTACAAACTATTTGGGAAAATTAGTTAAGAAGGAGTCTTACCAAATTCTTTTTATGACACAAATATGGTACTGATACCTAAATCAGGAAGAGATAAAACAGACAAAGAAAATTATAGACCAATCCTCCTCATGAATATAGATGCCAAAATTCTAAATAAAATACTAGCAAAAAGACTACAGCAACTTATCTCAAGAATAATGCACTTTGATCAGATAGGATTTATTCCAGGAATGCAAGGATGGTTTAATATTAGGAAAACCATCAGTATAATTGACCATATCAATAATAAAACTAGCAGAAACCACATGATCATCTCCATAGATGCAGAAAAGGCTTTTGACAAAATACAACATCCATTCCTATTAAAAATATTAGAAGGTATAGGAATAAATGGAACCTTCCTTAAAATCATAGGTGGCATCTATTTAAAGCCATCAGCAAGTATTATATGTAATGGGGAGAAGCTAGAAGCATTTCCCATAAGATCAGGAGTGAAACAAGGGTGTCCACTATCACCCCTCTTATTCAATCTGGTACTAGAAATGTTAGCAGTAGCAATTAGAGAAGAAAAAGAAATCAAAGGAATCAAATTAGGCAAAGAAAATATGAAGCTATCACTCTTTGCAGATGATATGATGATATCCTTAGAGAATCCTAGAGAATCAAATAAAAAACTACTTGAGACAATAAATAAATTTGGCAAAGTTGCAGGATATAAAATAAACCCACATAAATCCTCAGCATTCCTATATATTTCCAATGAAATTCAACAGCAAGAGATAGAAAGAGAAATCCCATTTAAAGTTACCAGAGACATTATAAAACATTTGGGAATCTACCTACCAAAACAAACCCAGGACCTATATGACCACAAGTATAAAACACTTTTCACACAAATAAAGTCAGATCTAACTAATTGGAAAAATATCAATTGCTCGTGACTGGGTTGAGCTAATACAATAAAAATGACAATTTTACCTAAATTAAATTATATATTTAGTGCCATACCAATTAATTTACAAAAAAACCTACTTTATAGAGCTAGAAAAATAGTAACAATATTCATTTGGAAGAATAAACCATCCAGAATATCAAGGGAATTAGTGAAAAGAAATGCTAGGGAAGGTGGACTAGCTATACCAGATTTCAATCTGTATTATAAAGCAGCAGTCCTCAAAACTACTTGGTACTGGCTGAGGAATAGAGGAGTGGATCAATGGAATAGATTAGGCACATGAGGTTCGGAAGTCGACTATAGTAATCTATTGTTTGATAAACCCAAAGACCCTAGTTTTGGGTATAAGAACTCACTATTTGACAAAAACTGCTGGGAAAACTGGAATATAGTATGGCAGAAACTGGGCATAGACCATTATCTAACACCATATACCAAAATCAAGTCTAAATGGGTGCATGATCTAGGTATAAAGTTTGATACTGTAAGCAGTCTCAAAAAACAAGGAATAGTTTACCTGTCAGACTTGTGGTGAGGGAAAGACTTCATGACTAAACAAGAATTAGAGAACATTATAAAATGTAAAATGGATAACTTTGACTACACGTAATTGAAAAGTTTCTGTACAAACAAAGCCAATGTAACCAAGATTAAGAGGGAGGTGGGAAATTGGGAAAGAATCTTTACAACCTATGTCTCTGACAAAGACTCATTTATAAAATATACAGAGAATTGAGTCAAATATATAAGAATACAAGTCATTCCCCAATTGATAAATGGTCAAAGGATATGAACAGGAAATTTTCAGAAAACGAAATTAAAGGTATCTATAAGCACATGAAGAAATGCTCTAAATTACTATTTATTACAGAAATGCAAATCAAAACAACTGTGAGGTACCACATCTCACCAGTCAGATTGGCTAAGATGACAAAACAGGAAAATGACAAATGCTGAAGAGGATGGGGGTGAATTGGAACACTAATGCATTGCTGATAGAGTTGTGAACTGATCCAGCCTTTCTGGAGAGCAATCTGGAATTATGCCCAAAGGGCTATAAATACTTTCATATCCTTTGACCCAGCAATACCACTCCTAGGGCTATATCCCAAAGAGATCATAAAAGTAGGAGGAAGACCCATATGTATAAAAATGTTTATAGCAGCTCTTTTTGTGGTGGCAAAGTATTGGAAATTAAGGGGGTGCCCATCAATTGGGGTATGGCTGAACAAGTTGTGGTATATGCATGTTATGGAATACTATCGTGCTATAAGAAACGAGGAGCAGATGGTCTTCATATTTACCTGGAGAGGCTTAAAAGAACTGATGCTGAGCGAGAAGAGTAGAACCAGGAGAAATTTGTACACAATTACAGACACAATGTATGTGTGATGACCAACTTTGACAGACTGGACTCTTCTCAGCAATGCAGTGATATAAGTCAATCCCAAAAGACTCATGATGGAGAGAAATATGTGCATCCAGAGAAAGAACTAGAAAGAGCTGAGTTTATATCCAGGTGGAAGCAAAATACCTGATCTTTTCCCTTCTCCTATTTGGTTTTATGTCCTCTTTACCATTTTTCATTCCAGCTGGTACAATCCGTCCTTATAACCTGACTAATGTATAATGTGAAAGTATTTACAGATCTTATACTTGACTATAAGCCGCCATGGGGGGGGGGGAGGAGAGGGACGGGGACAAAATGTGAAACTCAAGGAATTGTGGAATTGAATCCTGTAAACTAAAAGGAAACAAACAAATTAATTAAAAAAATAAAAGTTGGAAAAAAAGAAACAAACAAAAAAAAACATTAAAAAAACACTTAAAAAAAAAGAAAAGCTTCAAATGGATAAAGGACCTGTTTCACTTCCTTCTGCATATCTCTAGTGCTTAGCACAGCATCTGTCACATAGTGGGTGCTTATCACACCATTAAAAAAATTAATGGAAAACTATATATCAGGTGCCTTTCACAGAGATGGTTATGGGGAGAATTCTTCACCAAATAAGTAATAGAGGCTAAAAGGTAAAATATATCATTTCAATGATATGAAATTGAAAAGCTCTTGTACAATCAAAATGTATGCGACTAAGATAAAAAGTAAAGCACAGACTTAAAAAAACCTTTCTTATCCAATATCTCTGACAAGAGTCTGATATAGAAGATATATGAAAAAACTAATTCAAATATCTCAGACCAAGAGTCAGTCCCGAATGGATAAGTGATCAGAGAATATGATAAAATGATTCTCAAAAGAAATTCAAACCACCACCAACCAACCAAAAGGTTTCTCCATATCACTAACCATTAAAGGCTCACCTCACATTCAGCAAACTACTTAATGATGACAAAAGGTACAAATAGTCAGTATTCACCTCGGTCTCTCTTTCCAAATTTCTTTATGGAATGTTTGCCAACAAAAGTTACTTCAATAATAACAATAGCCAGCCTACAAAGCATTTTACAAATATTATCTCCTTTGATCCTCACAGCAACCCTGGGAGTCAGGTGCTATTGTTATCCTCTTTTATAGATGAGGAAATTAAGATAAAGAACAGTTAGGTGACTTGCACAGGGTCACAAAGCCATGATTGTCTGTGGCTTAGGTTCTCATATCGACAATCCTCTCCACACTTGTTTTATAGAGGAGGAAACTGGAAGGACAGTGGGCCAATCATGTGGCAGTGTTCTACAGGGTAGGTTACTGGCTGGGTACAGAATGCAGGGGACTGATCTGAATATATGAGGAATGGGAGAAAGAAAGAAAATTCTAGGATCCAGAGTAAAGATTCACAATTAGTAGGAGGGGCACTTTTTTTCCTTTTTTTTTTGAGACTGGCCCTCTCCCCTGCTTCCCTCCTCCCTCCTCCCCTCTCTCTCTCATCAAAAATTCAGTAGCCATTCACAAGCCTGAGCCCACTGCTGATCAATATGGAAACTTTAACCTGTTCTGTTTCCCTGACATAGACTGGTTCACTTGTCCTTGGGCAACCTAGTAGCTCTCTGCTCCCAGTGGCTCATGGTATCAGTGACGGACTTAATTCAGACACCTGATCGACTTCTGCATGATTACAATACAGAACTTAAGTGATCCACCAGTCTCAGCTTCTCTCAGTAGCACAGACTAGAGGGCATGCACAGGAGAACTTCTGCTGCTGCTGTCCAAAGCAGTGGGTGATGATGGACTTTAGGAGGTCTGAGGGCTTCTCCTACCAAATGGACTTAAAAGTCTCTGTAGGCAAAGGGTGAATAAAGTTGCCTCTTCCTTGTTCAGCTAGGCAGTTATATCCAGTGACTCTTTTATGTTTATGTCCATGGGCTCTGTCATTTCAGAAAATCAGCATATCCAGACTGAATCAGACACCTGGACATGCTGATGAACCAAGATCCACTATTCCCCAGAAGAACTTGAAATCAGCACTATCTACAGAATCCACAAAATGAGAGATGACATTCAAAGTGATTCTGCTGGCAGAAGCCAAGGAACTCAAGGAGTTTGGAAGGCAGAAACAGATCAGATGAATGAATAAATGAAAACAAAAAAATAAGTTAATGAAAACAAAGCAAAATACACAGGATTACAAACTAAATCAATTATAATGAAATTAGGTCATCAACGTATTTGTAAAAATAAAAACACATAATAAATAAATAACACTGACCCCAGGTTAAGAACTATTGGTGGCTGGGGCCCTGAAACGTAATGGTGACTTTCCAAGGGTCAAATAGTCAATATATCAGTGGCAAGACTTGAACCCAGAATATCTTGACTCTGAGGGTGTTTCTTTACCAAATACACCATGCTGACTCAAGATCCTGTGATTTTATGAAACAATATACCAAGTAGTCAAAAATATTTTTGAACCAAAACAACTGTTGGATTACATTTTCTTCCTGTGAAAATGGTAGTTTTGAAGTCCCGTAGCCATGGCTACAGGGGCTGCCTCGTGACTGCTTTCTCTTGGCAGTCACCACACTGCCCACCCACCCTCCTTTCCCCCTACCAGTGCCTTGATCTTCTCTCAGTTTGGGATTTAATTAAGGAATAGAGCCAATGAAAAAGAGTGTGACAGCTGCAGCCAGTGACAGCTTGTGACTTGGAGATGAATACAGAAGCTTGGTGCTCCCAAATTTTCCAAAGTAATTGATTTTTTTTCTATTCCTTCTAACACTAGATCATTGAGGGTAGACAATCACTCCTCTAATGATGTTTCCAACTTTGGATCAACACCAAATAATACTAATGATGTGACAAGTCAGGCTTCGGAATTGTATGGCCCCCTTAAAGTGAGGAAGTGTTGCCTAGTGGATAGACACCTAAGCTTGGAGTTAGGATGGATCTAGGTTGAAATCTTTCCTCTTGATCCATTTGTTAGGTGAGAATAGCAGGGATGATTTTGTTTCATCGCCAGGCCCAAACAACTTTCATCCCAATTTTAAAGATCTAAGTTGAAATAGTGGGTCCCTTGAGTTTAAAAAAGAGTTTTCCCCAAACAGATAAATGTTCTGTTGTTTCAGTCGTGTCCGACTCTCCGTGACCCCATTTGGGGTTTTCTGGGCAGAGATCCTGGTGGGGTTTGCCATTTTCTTCTCCAGCTCATTTGATAGATGAGGAAACTGAGGCAAACAGTGACTTGCCCAGGATCATACAGGTAGGAAGTGTCTGAGGTTGAATTTGAATTCAAGAAAAAGAGTCTTCCTGACTCTAGGCCCAGTGCTCTGTCCACTGCACCACCTAGTTAGCCTTATAGTTAGATAAATATTGGTTTCAAAGTTGCTTGTCTCCTTAGAAAGTCTCCAAGGTATAACTGGAAAAAAAAGCATCTGTGCTTAGTGCAAAACTGAGCTCTCACCAGCTTCTAAGGGAGGCTCGGTTTGCAGTGACTACTCTGGGGCACTATGGAGATAACTCGAAGGAATAGGGGTGGAGGGGTAGGGAATAAGAGACACAGACATATCTACCCAGCTGCTGCTGCCTTAACCTCTCCACCAAGAAATGAAAACTACAAAAGCAAAAGTATGCATGGGAGTCAAGCAACTTAACCTTCCCTAATAGGCCGAGCAGACTTTTCAGTCAAAAGAAGGGGACAGCCCTCTGGCCTCTGCCCTGGTTAGAATGAATCTGGAGTACTGGCTTCACTGTGGGTACCATGTTTCTAGAAGAAAGGGTAACTGGGAGGGTGAAGAGCTTCATATCCATGCCACACAAGGATCAGCTGGAGGAGCTTGGACTATTTAAGTTGAGAAGAGAAGACTCTCAAGTACTTGAAGGGCTGTCACGTGGAGAAGTAATTAGGCCTGTTTTGTTTGGCCCCAGCACAAAAAGCAAGGAGTGAAAGTCTCCAAGTTTTGTAACTGCACCACAGTGTTAGCACATCAACAAGTGCCCATCAACTTCTGAGCAAGGCCAGCGGCTCATAGTGCCTTCAAGGAAGAACTACAAGAGTTGCCACCAGGAATGGGGACAAGGCTTCTTCAGCTTGGACCCAAATGGCAGAACTGCGCACAGTGGATTAAACTAATGAGAAGCCTGACTGACACTTGACATCACCAAACACTGCTGAACAGAGCGAGGCCTGTGTGGAATGGAGTCTACCCCCTCCCTGGGGGTCTTCAAGCCAGGGCTGGTTAACCATTTCTCAGTGGTGTCAAAGAAGGGATTCTTGCTCAGATATAAGCTTGACTACCTGTTCACTGAGGTCCCTTCCAAGTGAGATAATCCAAGATCTCAGGATTTCCCTTGAGATATTTGGTTAATCATGAGGAATTCAGTCAGCCTAACTTTACATAAAGGGAAACTGAGACATTCATTGCCAAACCTGGGCATTTCTCCCTCCATAACATCTCTCTGCTTTATCATCATTTGTCCCCTCAGAGCCACTGTCCCACTTCATACTCTCTTCCCTCTCACAGGAACTATAGCCTCCAAATCTGTCTCCCTGCCTCAGTCTCCCCAGGGCTGCCAAAGTGATTTTCCTTTAGGAAAGTGCTTTTAGCACGTGCTTTAGCAAAGGTCTGCCCATGCTGCTGTCTGTTCAATAACCATGAATAACTCTCTATCAGCTCAAGGAACAGCTAGAAATTCGTCTGTCTGGTATTACATGCCCTTTCAGACCTGAGCCCAGTGAGCATTTGCAGCCCTCTGATACAATATGACTCCATTTCCCATTCTCTCCAGGCCAGTTGGACCTGCCTCCTTACTGTCCCTGCTGTCCTCCATCTTGGTCCCTTTGCATTGGCTGGCCCCCATTCCTGGAATCTCTTAGAACCCCTTGGTTCCTTCAAAGCTTAGTTCAAGTGCCACCTTCTGTAGGAAGCCTTTCCTGGTCACCCCTAACTAGTAGTGCCTTCCCTTTAAAATACTCTATGTTGATCTTGTATAGTATAGACCTGTGTGTATATATCTACACCACACACGTGTGCACGCACACACGCACACACACACACACACACACACACACACTTGCGTACATTCACTTATACACACATACAGACCTATGTCTCCCCTCACAGAATGTCAGCTCCTGAAGGGGGTAGGCTCATTTCCCTTTTGTTTCTGTATCCCCAATGTACAGCACTACGACTTGCTAACAGAAGTCACTTAACAAATGCTTGTTGAGTTAATGGATTGGCAGAAGGGGAATTCAGCAACCCAATGCACACAGTGAACAAGCTGGGGAACACGAATTAGAATGCCAGGGGCCTTCATCAAAGTCCTCTTCCCACTAATCACACCTTTATGTGACCTTTGAGATGGCACAATTACAGAGTTTTCTCAAAGTCCAAATCATACTTTCATGCCAAAGAGGGCAGTGACTGGGGCTACCAGGCAGCAGCCTCAGTGTTTCTTTTCAGTTCCCCTGAAGATCTCTGGGGGCTGTCCCTGAGAAGTTGGTTGGGTTCTCAAAGAAAGATTAGTGATAAAGAGGAAGGAAAGAAGTCAAGAGAAGTGATGAGAAGCTCTGAGTGCCCTTACCTTAGGGCAAAGCGATTTGTGATTTTTCAATGCTGCAGACTTCTGAGAGCTGCCATAGATCATCTCATCCAACACTCTCAATTTATGGAGGAAAAGACGAGCCCAGAGAGAGGACGTGATGTGTTCGAGGTGGTGGAAGCAAGACAAGATCCCTTGCTGTCCAAGGCTCTTTTCATTATGCCATGATTCTTTTAAAGACATTTTACCAAGAAAGCAGCTGTGAATGAGATGGGTGAAATAGGGAGAAAAAGTGTTACTTTTCCAAGGAGAAGGAAGAGCTAACTCTAGGTATATTAAAGTCATGAACATATTCATTTAAACCAGTGACTTTCTGGAATTGATCTCACTCCATCTCTATCCATCAATATGCCACCAGATACATGGTCTATCAAGGTGGGCAATCACCCTCACAGTGCAGACTATTATACAGCCATGCCTTCTTATCTGTGCCATTCTTGTTCACGGCCACCCATCAATCTTCTTAGAGGCCTGTGAAATGCACTGAGGGCCCTCTTTAAGCTCTTTTTTATTGTTTTGTGGATACCAAGGCAACATTTGAGCTGCTGTGTATCTCTTCCCTTACCGCATGACCGGCCAGCCTCTTTCCCTGATCATACATTGCCTGGATGGTAGCTTCTTGGGCCATTTCCTGTACACATTTAATTTTCATGACTTCCCTTGAGAGGGAAGCAGAACTATTATTATTATCAGCTCCATTTTGTAGGTAAGGCAACTGAGAGCAATATACAGAGGCACTTGGTGAAGCAGGAAGATCTGAATTCAAATCTGCCGTCAAACACTTCCTAGCTGCCTGACCCTAGACAAATCATTTAATGACCTCTGTCTGCCTTTCCTCAACTGTAAAATAGGGATCATAATACCACCTACCTCCCAGGAGTGTGAGGATCAAAGGAGACAATATTTGGAAAGCAGCACTTAGCACACAGTAGGTGCTATATAAATGCTTATTCCCTTCTCTCTCCTGCCCCTCCCTTCCCATCTCCTCTAATACAGAGAAGGCAGTTAACTTACTCAAGGTCACACAGCTTGGAAGCAGTGGACTCAGAATCTGAATGTGGATCCTGGCCCTTGACTCTTCTGACTCCTAGGTCAGTCAGCCACATCTCAACCCATTTCCAATCATCTCCCTGGCCTTATTTTACACTCTTTCTCTGTCACAGTCAGCAAAGGATGATCAAAGGAAGGGTCAAATCATGGGAGATTGGGAACCTGAGTAACTTTTCTATTTATCACTGTGTAAATCTGGGCCGTGGAAGCACTGGCTTTTTTTCCAGAAAACAAGGTTGTCTCAGCAGTTGCTGTCTTCCCCATAGTACCTAACACAGGGCCTTACACAAAGCAGATGCTCAAACTATTTTCATTGAATGAATAAAGCTTAGGAGAAATAGAGGCAGGTTTAAATGATCTCTCCTTCCATTGGGAGGACACAAATAATGGGAATTGGATGCAAATTATGGACAAAACAATAAAAAGAAGCACGAGGGAGCTGATCTGAAAGGGCTGTTACAAAGGTCACATGAGATAACTTGTGGTGGGGAAGCCCTTTGCCAACTCTAGGATACTATCCTCGCAGAAGGCATTGGGATCTAGGATCTCCTCTCTTTGCAGGTTTCAGATTGATAGCTTGAGTACCCAGTGTTAGGGAGGAAGGACCAGAAATGCACTGCACTTCCAACTCCTCTCACCCCCTGATGGTGGAAGTCAGAGTAATAGGAATGACCCTGCAGACTGTGGATGTGTAGGACTGGGGGAGGGGAAGACATTTTTCTCTCTCTTCTTCCCCAAACAGGGAGAGGAGAAATGTCAGGCAAGGCAAAGGCACAAACGGAACACAGCTTTCATCTAAGTGACATTTTAGCAAATAATTTCTGGAATTTTTGCTTCATTATTTTGAAAAGCTTCCAAACGTCGGGTCAAGGGGTCTTCTCCTTGATAAAAAAAAAGTCATCTGCTTGTCAATTTGTAAAACCTTCTTTTGGGGAGGCTTTGTCCGGTTCTATCCAATTGTTTTAGTACCAAGAGGTTTGCAGAAACAGTCGTTAGCCAGCATTGTTTGTCAGCAAAGAACAGGAATGATAGTCCTCAATGAATCTAGATGGCTGTAACCATCACAGGAAAAATCCCACTGCTGGCATAAGATCAAGGGGGCTTCAGCCCCTATGCGCACAGTAGGTTTGCAGAGAAAAGCATGTCAAGCAAGGCAAAAAGCTAAGCAGGACCTCCTGTTGCCTGTCCTCTCTGTTTGCAGGGAAGCTTAGTTTTAGGGCTGATCTAGATAAGGTTGTAGAATCATAGATTTGGAACTGGAAAGGACCTTGGAGACTATGGAGCTCCATTTCCTCATTTTATAAGTGAGGAAAGTGAGGTATAAAGACGTTTGGTGACTTTCTCCAATCCCTCTGGCAGGAAGTGTCTGAGTCTGGGTCAGAATTCAGGTCTTCCTGTCTGGAAATGTACCATAAAATCACAGGGAGAGAAGGCAACTGATAAAATAAAAGGTCGGGGTTTGGGGTGAGGGAAGGAGGAGTCTTAGAATTTCCGATATCAGAGACTTTCATGCCCAGAGATGGCATGATATGATAACAGTTAAGTACATAGTAGTAAAGATATTTTTAGGGGGAGGGTTGGGAACTGGATCTCCAAGGAAAGGATACAGGGGGTACCTGCATGTATTTGGGGGCTGTTTAATAGTATTTAGTGGAAAGTTCCAACAGCCCTGGACTCTCATGGACTTAGATTCAAAATGTGGGGATGCTCAATTGTAATGTATCTATCTGGACCATTTTATCCCCACCCAGTTAGAAAACAGGAACTTTTCGATAATAACACCAGTCTAGGTAATCCATATTCACCATTTGTAATAGACCCAGATAAGAAATAACATTGCAGGTGTGGCTAGGTGGTACAGTGAATAGAGCACTGGCCCTGGAGTCAGGAGGACCTGAGTTCCAATCTGGCCTAAGACACTTAACACAAAAACTAGCCATGTAACCTTGGGCAAGTCACTTAACCCCAATTGCCCTACCTCCTCCCCCTCCAAAAAGCAAAAAAAAATAACATTGCAACAGCAAATTATTTTATCAAGATAGGAATAAAAGATAAAACAGAAATAAATAGAAAACTCACAGAGTCATAGAGTTGGAGAGTTGAAAAATTCCAAAGAATCTGCTTTATAACATACCTGCCAAGTGATCACACAATCTCTGCTTGAAGACCTCCAACAAAGGGGAATGAAAGGAAATGAAAAGTCAGTGTGGTGGAGGGGAAAGATGGAGCCTGAGGACCTGGCCCGAATCCTACCTTTGTTTCTTCCTTCCTCTGAAAGTCATTTAACCTTTCTTTTTCTCAGTTTCCTCACTTGTAAAATGAGGGTGTTAGAGCAGATAGCCTGAGAGGTAACTCCCAGCTCTAAATCTATGATCCTCTAACCTCTTAAGGTAGTCCAATTCATTTATGGACAGCTCAGATTCTGAAGAAATTTTTCCTGATACTAACCCTAAATTTGCCTCTTTGTAACTTCTACACATTGCTTATGCTTCTGTTTTCTGAGGCTGAAGAGAACAAGGCTAATCTCTCTTCCCCATAACAGCCCTTCAAATACCTACCCAGAGGGGCCACATCTATGACCCGATCCCTTGGTGTTCTAAATATTCCCACCTCCTTCAACTTATACTCTTAGGAAATGGCCTTAAAGCTCCTTCCCTGTTCTGGATGTTCTCCAGCTTATTCAGATCCTTTGTAAACACTGGTCCAGATCTGGCCTGACCAGGGCAAAATATGAAAGGCCTATCACCTCCTGATTCCTGGAAGCTCAACTTCTCTGGGGGACAAGAACATGGCAAACCGCTCCAGCATCTTTGCACAGAAAAACCCCAAAAGGCATCAAGAAGAGTCAGATGTAAGTGAAAAATGCCAGAACAACACAAAGTTTCTCTTAATGCAGCTAATGATCATGCTAGCTTTGCTGCCTACCACATCACATTGCTGACTCCAGTTGAATTTGTGGTCCACTAAAACCCCTGGCTCTTTCTCAGACCAACTGCTGTCTAACTATGCTTCTCTTCATCCTATACTTAGGAAACTGAATTTTTGAACCAAATCACAACTTGACATTTTCCATACTGGATTTCATTCTAAAATAATCAGCCCACAGGCCTAGATGTCAAGCTCATTCTGTATCTTATTTGGACCCTGTAATCCAAGGCACTAACTACCCCATCCAATTTGGTATCATTTTCAAATTTGAAAAGCATAGCAATTATGCCTTTATCCAAGTCATTACTATAAATATTAAGCAGAATAGAGCCAAGTATAGATCCCAAGATAACTCCCTTTCCTTCAAAGTAGTTTGGGAAATAAGAGTCACGAGATCAAATAGAAAGCCTGGGCAAAGTCTCTCTCTGCAACTGAGATGATGGAAGTGCAGCTTTCCTTCCTTACCCAAGGCCGTGGCCTCTCTGCTTGAGCACTATTCCTACTGCCATCTTGCTACTTGCTGCTCACTCAGTGACTCCCATTTTCCATGTAGTTCCTGGCTTGGCTTCAGGCAATATGCATCCCTCCCCAGGGAAAATGGGTACTCCCTCCAATAATGAAGATTGCGACTCATGCCTTCTTATCCAATGTGAACCTTATCCAGACCTCCCCCAAATCATCCTGCACAGAGTAACCATGTGACATGCTGGAAGCCCCAGACTCAAGTTTGGAATAAATCTAGTTCTCTAATGTTAGTGACCAAGTTTCCATTTGTTCAGGACCCTTTAAAGGCCATCTCCTTAGAAAATGCCAGATACTGAATACGTTTGGGTCTTTTCTAGGATATTTGGGTCTCTACTTATCTCTAAGGCTTCTCAGGGTCTTCTCCAGGATTCTACAACTCTCTGGGGTGGGATGTGGGATCTGGGAAGGGAGACCACTGGCCCAAGTCTTGATGAAGTCCTGGACTAGGGCTTAAAAGGTACCAGGGTCAGCCTAGGTAAGTGAGTCAGTGAGCTAAATCCAAGCAAAATACAGTCCATCTCACTTTCTTAATGACTCTAGAGCTTGCATAGGGATCCCTGCTTGAAGGACAATGTTGTGCGTGTGAAGCTGTTACAGAAGGTGGAGCTTGCTGGGAAGGAGCTGACCAGCATTGAGAAATGTGGAAAGGGCCAATGCAAGTACTGAAAGGAATTAGAAACTTCATCACCCTTCTAGAAGCCTAGACCATTGTTTAGCTGTAATTATTCACAGGGATTTTTCTCCTTTGTGGAAACAGAATCGATCTTGTGGGAATCAGCAATAATACTTTCCATGTGGATGGTGGTGTTATGTTTACTGTCACCTTCTCCATTTAGGTTTGGAAGTCTAGCATTGAGGAGGCCCTCTCCTCTTCAGGCCTCTGTCTATAAGTACTGGTATATTTTATCCCCCTGCAATTAGGCAAAAATGGAATTCTTGATTTAAACCGTTAACCATAAACATTGACAATACTATGGACCACCTTTTTTAATAAAGATTTTATGATTAGAACAAAATTTAAAGAAATGCAAATGTCCTGCAATTTTCAATTTTTATGATTAATTTCTTAATCCATTCTCCTTTTATCCCTAAGTTTGAGTAAGAGAGTTCTTTTCAACTGAGGCTCAAAAGTATATAGTTTGGGAAATTATTTATATGCACAGACACACATACACACACACTTTCAGCTGTTGTCAAAACCATTACAGGAACTGTTCATCTCTCTATGCAGAGGTAAACACTTGCTTACACTTAATCTAAATTCTGTAGTTCCTTTTTTTTTTGACTGCTGCCCCTCTGCTCTGAGTGCCTAAAACAGCCAGTCTGATGTCCCCAGCTCTGTCTGTTCTCCCTTTGAAAGTGGGGGACCCTCCAGGAAGCAAGCAGTCTCTTCACCTAACCTGGGGGGTGAGACCAACTTGCTTCTGCTATAGCTTGCAGTCACACAAATCTCAATTATAATAGAACAGGCATTTTGAAAACACTTTTAAACTAAATCTAAGAAGGTTCTTAAACAGAGCTATAAAGGAAAAAGCCTCTGTGGTGAAGGGATACTGAAAAGCCCTCTAAATGTGCATTCTCACATTTGATCCTGACAACAACCCTGTTGGTAGAGGAGGGCCTATACACGTCTTTTCCATCCCATCTCCACGCCTCCTATTCACTTGGCCACTCAACTTAATTCAGATGAATCAACGCTTTATGGTTTACAGACCTCAGGACAGTCTGAGTGGTATCAGACCACATATTCCTAAGCCTTCTTTGAGTCCAAATGCCATTCCCTCCGAATGGACACATTATAATGTTAATATGCACCAGAGAGCCATAATGAGAAGAGACATCTAGCGATAGTCCAGGGCTAGTACATCTTGCCTCAAAAGACCTCATTCGACTCCTGAACACACTAGAAACAGTTCATAATGGAGGATGGCTGAGAAAATGGATGCTTTTAATTCCAAATTCAGCTGGCAATTTGCAAATAAGAAATAAATCGACAATTCATCAACTTGCAACACAGATAGCTTTTGTGGAGACAGTGCTGCTGGGCAGGCGGAGCCATCGTTGAAGCTGAACATTTTTTCTAAAGGGATTTTTAATTGAATGTGCTCCTGGAGATGCGGCCGACATCATAAAGTGAACACTGTTATTGTTGTCATTTGCTGCATTTGCCTCAGGATGCACCTATAATATGCTAATCATTTTTCTTGGCCAGCCAAGAACACCCAGACAGATTATCTCCCACCCCCACATACTTACCGTTGCTGCTGGCTACTGAAATTAGTCCAGTGAACTTCACAAAGGCTCTGCCTCTGTCAGCGTCCCTCGTCTGACTCCTCCAGAACATTCAAACTTGACTTCCTGGGGACTCTCCCGATCACACTCGGCTCCCGGCTCCCAACCCAATGGTTTTCTGATGAAATTGCTGGCACTGCCTGCTGTCCTACTTGGTTTTGCTCAACTAATCTTTAAGTCTTCTTATTCCACTCTGAAAGCAAATTGGGATAAAAAGGCAAATTCAGTAGGGTGATTTCGATGATTGATTCATCAGGTTTCGAAAATTGGAGAAACAGTTTCTCACAATTCTTTAAACAGGTGCAAGTAAATTTTCAGTCTTTTCTAAAATAAGCAGAATATAAAATGCCTTTTGTATGCAAGAATCCCAACTGGGAAATGTACAAGGATGGCAAATCACACTGACTGCTCCAGGAGCCAGAAGGCCTGGGTTTGAGTCTCAGCTCTGCCAGTCACTATCTGTGTGACCTTGGGCAAGTAATTTCACCACTCTGAGTCTTTCTTCCCTAATCTCTAAAATGTTGGAGTAGGACTAGATCATGTCAGGGCTATCTCAGTTCTAGGATTCTGAACTTACTTCAAGAGGCAAGTTTTTAACTCCCAGTTCCTATCACAAAGGATCATTTCTTCTAGGCCCTAACCTTTGTTTTCTCTATAGAGAGAAAGGCACAGAGACAGGAAGACTAAGTTGTAAAGGTCTTTGACTCTGTCCCTTGAAGATTAAACACTGAGACTATTTTCCTCACTTATTACTCATCACCTACTCCCTGTCCTTCATTTTGGCCTGATACTTGATAACTTTCACTTCAGGATATAAGGGAACAAGAAAGTGTATGAGTCATGAAGCTTTCCCTTGAAATTCATTATGGATTATCATACTGTAACTCGTCACCATTATGACTTTGCTTGATCTCCAGGTTTCGCAATTGTGCCAAACATTTCTGAGGAGGTGGTTTTCACAGCCTACCCTTTGGATATAGACTGGCATCATGAGAAACTTGAAAATGCCTCCCAGCTAGAATTATTTTCTGCAAAATGAATCCTGTTCTGCCAATCAGACCTAGGGGCCTCACTGGCATCCGAAAATCAGATTTTCAGGTTGCTATATTATCTACTACTTTGTGGAGCTGGGCCCCATCCATCCCACTGTTTTCATGGCTGAATTAGTTGCTGCAGCCATCATTACAGTCAAACCATCTGGGCAACTGTTCAATAGTTGGGTAATCTTTCCCCCAAATGGCTAGCCCAATCAATTGAGTCAACCCAGACTCAGGCCCCCAGAAGAACGATCCCCAGGTACCATGCATCTCCAAGATGCAGATTACTCTGCATGCTCCATAAGACTACACAGGATACCATTTTTTTTCAGACCCCCATGGTAAAGGCATTTTTAATAAATAATGACAGTTCAAGGCTGATATTGGTTGAGTTCCAGGTTTTTAAAAATTAAAGTCCACAAAACACCTATGCAAATGATGTGTCAGCTTTGTACATTATAGAGATTAGTTTTCTTTGGTCATCCATAAAATCCAGTGTACATTTCATTCTGTGACTAGAATCTGAAGAAGAAATGAGCCAAGCAATGAAAGCAGCAAGATATGAATCACGCTGAATTCTAAAAAGGCTGTTATTGGAATATAGAACACAAAAGAAAAAAAAGCAGCCAAACACTTCCATTGTGAAAAATTAATTATTTGTGCACATAAACTGGTGGGACCATAAGATAAGGAATTTTTGTGACAGAATAGACATTGTGGAAGGCACAAACAGATCAGAAAACACTGATTGAAATCTTCTGAAAATTCAAGGAAATCATACTGTGCGATAACCCAAGATAGCAATAATGTAAACAAAAACCACACTAAAACGCAACCAAACTCATATTCATTCCAATGACTGATTTCAGATGAGAGAAGAGAGGATGAAACATTAGAAAGGTGTGGAAGCGTGGGAGCAAGATGCTCCATATACTGCAACATGTGTTTTACTGTGTTGGGCAGGTTTGCTTAAATGGTGATCTTGGTTACCTGGGAAGGCTCTGTGGTACAGGGGTGGGAGCTTGGTAAATTACTGTGATATGAAAAACAAAAGCAGGCACAGTGAAGAGAACACCACTGCAGGAGGACCTGAGTTCCAATCTGGCCTTAGACACTTAACACAAAAACTAGCTGTGTGACCTTGGGCAAGTCACTTAACCCCAAATGCCCTACCCTCCCCCCTCCAAAAAGTAAAAAAACAAAAAAAAGGCATCAATTAAACTTAGCAAAAATAAAAAAGAATTCCATTATACCAAGCTAGAAACCATAGTCCTTTTTAACCAGGAAGCTCTTTGGTGTGTAAACAACATTTATATTCTTTGCCAAGGAGATAAGGAGGCTAGAAGCCTCATGCCGCCATCCTGCAATTTTATGTATTGGGCGCTCTGCATGCTTTTATGTTTGGTATTTCTTGTGAGAGAATCGGGTGAGCAACATTATTTCCATATAAATTTGGAACATCCTATTTCACATCTTAAAACTGGGTCATTGCAGTCAGAAAATTCACCCCAAATTGCAGTTCCTGGACGCACATAGGCAGCCTTGTCAAAATATTCTCATCAGCTGACTGAAAACAAGAGACTGGAAAACACAAGTGCTCTGTAAGCTATCAATTAGGCCACACATCAAGATGGACTCATGTCACAGAGAAATTCTGAGACCTGCAGTTTTGGTTTGACTCTGCGAAATCCTTCCAAATGGTTAGGAAAAGGGCAAGACCAGCCTTAGTTCATTTCAGTCACAGGCCCAAGCATGAGTTGCCTTTGAGAAAAGAAAACCTTATGCAGGGCCTCCAGGACTAAGAGGCCAGTTGTAATCATGCCTCCTTGTATCTCCCAAAGATCAGGGTGAATTACTATCGGTATTTGAGCTGGAAGAGGTAGAGGATGGATAGAAGGGGGGACACTTGAGACAGGGAGATTGATTAGAAAGCTATTGCAGTAATCTGGGTGGAAAGTGATGAAAGACTAGAGCAGAGACTCTGACAGGAAGAAAGGATAGGAAGGGTCTTTCTGAGAGATTATTATGAAAGAAAAATTGACAAGATTCGGTGAAAAGAGGGGATGAATGAAAGGGAGGAGCCAAAGGCAATTTCAAGGTTTCAGACCCAGAAGATTGGGAGAATGTACATGACTGCTTTGCCCCTTTCTTTGATTTCTTTACAGGAAAGGCCTAATAGTGGTACAGCCTAGTCAAAAGGTATTTTCAGTTTAGTAATATTTGGAGCTTAACTCTCAATTGCTTTCCAGGAAGATTGGACCAGTTCACAGCTGAACCAACAGTGTCGTAATGTGCCTGTTTTCCCATAATGCTCCATTCCTCTTCTGTCATCTTTGCTATTCTGATGGGTACGAGGTAGGACCTCAGAGGTGCTTTCATTTGCATTTGACTATTACTGATTTTGAAACATTTGTCATGTGACTGTTGATAGCTTGGATTTCTTCCTTTGAAAAGCATCTGTTGATATCTTTTGACCGTTTATGTATCATGGAGTGGTGTCTAGTCTTATAAATTTGAATTTGATCCTTGTATATCTTGAAAATGAGACTTGCTGCTACAAAGATTTTTCTCCCAGTGACCTGTTTCCCTTCGAATGTTAACTCCACGAAATTTGTTTGTGCAAACACTTGCTTAACTTTATATAATGAAAATTGTCCATTTTATCTTCCGTTATCTTCAGAGTTTGTCATGACATGACCTTATCCTCTATCCACAGATTCAAAAGGCAACGGCTTCCTTTCTCCTCTTCCTTGTTTATGATATCACCTTTTATTCTAAGACATAGAGACATTTAGAACTTAACTTGGGAAGATGGTATGACGTACTGGTCTAGACCTAATTTCCACCCAACTGTTTTCCAACTTTCCTAGCATTTTCTGCCGAAGGTACAGACTAGCTGCCTCCTAAGGCCCCTTTCAGCACTCAATTCTAGGACTGGGATAAATTTTGGTCACTGCAGAATATAATAACAATAATCCCTTAAAGTGTCATAGAACTGCTTACTTCCCTTCTTTGGTCCTTATAGGTTTTTTTTTGGGGGGGGGGTGTTCTACTGTATAAATTTTCAGTTCTTTCTCATCATCAAACTGACCAATCATATTTCAAAAGCAAATCCAAGCAACATTTGGTAAATACTTACCTTGGACGACTAGGTGGTGCCATATTGCACAGAGTGCTGGGCCTGGAGTCAGGCTGACTGACTCATCTCCTCAAGTTCAAATCTGACCTCAGACACTTATTGCTGTGTGACCCTTGGCAAGGCACTTAACCTGTCTGCCTCACTTTCCTCATCTGTGAAATGGGAATAATAACACCTTAATCTTTCAGTACTCTGGACCAGAGGTGTCAAATATGCAGCTAAGAACCATTCCTGAGTGTAGCTAGAACCAGGTCAAAATGTAACTGCTAAAATGTCATTTTAAACTACATTGTAAATTAATTACATTGTAAATGTAAATTACACTGTAAAATGTAATTGTAAAATTAAATGTAATTCCTGTAGTCAGGAAGACCTGAGTTCAAATTCACCCTCAGATACTAGTTGTTTGACCCTGGACAAGTCACTTAGCCTCAGTGTCCTCATTTATGGTATGCGGGTACCAACAGCAAGTCTAGTTCTCCAAGTACTATATTAGCAGCAGGAAATACCTGCATGCTGGGAGAGGTGACCTCACCTGCCCCCCTAGTCCCTACCTGAAATGGCCCTCCCCCCAATTCCATGACAACAGAACTCTGTCAGAAGTCTTGTGGCGGGAGACCACTGCTCAGAGGCAGCAGATCTGGGAGGGCAGCTCTCTCCTATTATCACAGATCAGAATCACAGGCCATGTTAGAGGGATGGGGTTGGGGAGGGTTAGCCCTCAGAGCCCATCTATCATCCAGGTCATTTACATAAAGGGCACTGGGCCTGAGCATCAAACCCTTCCAGGTCAGTGATCGCTTTTTTCTAAGACCCCCCTTATCTTTCTTCATCACACAGCTCTCTTCCCAGCCCCGGCTCAGTGTAGACACTGAACAATTGACTGGCAACAACCCCAGAACTTCTGACCTAGGCATGCCCTTACACATTCTCTGTGCCTAAAACCTAAGCAATCAGCTCACAGCTTCTATATTAGAGCAATATGGAGACATTTATAAGACTAGACACCACTCCACGATGCATAAATGGTCAAAAGATATGAACATATGCTTTTCAAAAGAAGAAATCCAAGCTATCAACAGTCACACGAGATTCCTGATGTCATACTGATTTGCCTTACTGGCAAATCTAGGCTTCTTTTCTCTACCACTCCCTCCTTTCCCATGTCTCTCTTGATTTCTGCCTCAGTTTTGTACCTCAATCAATCAACAAGCATTCATTAGGCACCCAATATATGTTTGCCACTTTGCTAGGCACTGGGAATACAAAGATAAGAACGAAACACCCTTAGCCGACAAAGAACCTCTGCTTTCTTCTTCCCTTTCTCCATCCCCCAGGGACGATCAGCTCTGCAACCACAACATCTAAGACAGCTTAAGACCATCTAAGATTCCGGGTCAGCCTGTTTTTGTCTGCTTCCAGCAGACTAAAATAGAAGGAAGGCAACACTTGCCTCTATTAGAACTATGGGTAATAGCTGCTATCTCCTTGCCACCACAGCTCATCTGTCCTTCTTTTTCTCTGACTCTCGTGATGTAGTGACAGTCATAATCATGATAGAAAACCTTCTTTCAGCATATGTTTATTGGGAGCAGCAATGCTGAGGGTCACCAGGTTGCATACAATGTGATGATTTAGGGGATCACTACAACCCCTTCAAATCCTACACTAAGACATAGGGGGGTTATTTTCTATGTTGGCAGAAAAGTATCCATACTGATATAATCACAGGTATTAATGTTGGGCCAGGGTCTTTTTAATGAGTTCATCTAAAAAAACCTGATACTCTTCCCTTTGACATCAAAATCAAGAAAGATAAGTTTAAATAACTATCTTTTGACCAAATCTTCTCACAAAGCTAAGAAAGAAATCTGTAAACCAATGGCAAAACATTTAAAGAATAAATAATTCCCTACCTAAACTTTTATCAAAAATAGAGAAAGAAGGAAAGTTACCAGACTCTATCTATGAAACAAATATGTTCCTGCTACTCAAACAAGGGAGAGATAAATCAGACAAAGAATGATATACCACTATCACTAATGAATATTCATGCAAAAACTAAATAAAATGTTAGCAAAGGAACTCAAACAATAAATCAGAAAAATAGTCATCATGACCAAGGTGAATTTATGCCAGAAATGCAAGGATGGATCAATGTGAAGGAAACTAGGAGGAAAATTAATCATATTGATAAGAAAAAAACTCAAATTACATGATGATATCAACAAATACATAAAATTGCTCAACAGAATACTGAATTCATTTATGTTGAAAACAGAAATTACAGGAATGAAAATACTTTTCCTTAATATGACTGAAAGCATACATCTAAAAAGAAAGGATGAGCATTATTTGTAAGAAACAGTAGTAACTTTCCAAATAAGATCCGAAGTGAAACAAGGATGCCTACTGTTTCTACTATTATGATATAATATGAGATTTTCTAATTAAAACAAGAAAATAAAAATAATAAATTAAGGAAGTAAGCACTGACAAAGAGAATGCACAATTATATCTTTTTGAGAACAATATGATGGTTTACTCAAGTGAATTTTAAAAATTAGTCAAGATAATTTATAGCTTCAGTAAAGTAGCAGGATATAAAATAAATCTCGAAAAATCAACACTATTTCTGTATATGACTACAAAAACTAGGAAAATTAGATTGAAAGAAAACCTCCTTTAAAAAAATTCATTAGGAATCTTGGAATGTATCTGAATATATACAGGATCTACATTTTCATAGCAATAGAGGAATTTTAAAATAATTATAGAAGTATTCAATGTTTAAGGCTGAGCCACACCTGTAAAGTAAAAATGATAATACTACCCAAATTCATCTGTGGATTTAGTGTTATGCCAATTAAATTAATTAGGGAATATTGTATAGAATTAAGCAAAATGCTAACAAAATCTGTATGAAGGGCCACAAGGCCTAAAATATCAAGGAAAGTAATGTAATACTAGCTATCAAAAACTATTTGGCACTAGAAAAAAATAGAAAACTAGGTCAGTGAAATAGGTTAGGTAAGCAAGACCTGGAAACAAAGATGTAGAAATCGTCTAGTGTTCAAAGAACCCAAGAGCACAACCTACAATGGAACAACTTCTTTATTCAACAGAAACTGCTGGAAAAAGTAGAAAACATCATGGTAGGAAATATATTTAGAACTGCAGCTACATCAAATGCCACAGTAAATGCTAACTGGATAAACAATCAACATAAAGAGGCTGACCACGTAAAATTAGAAGAAAATAACAAATTATTTCTTTCTCAATTCTTAGTAGGAAAAGAGTTTATAACCAGTCATAGGACAGAGGACATATTATAAGTGACAAAATAGAAATTTTTCATTAAATAAAATTTAAAATCTTTTGAACAAACAAAATCAGTTCAGCTAGAATAGAATCTCAGAATCGGAAAGTTGGAAGAGACGTCAGTAACCATCTAGTACAACTCATACATGAAAGGAATCCCTATGTTCCTCTGCTTAAAGACCTCCAAGAAATGGGGAAACCCACCCCCCACTTCTTAATGTCACCTATTTGATTTCAGAAAAACCTTTCTAACCATAACTTAGTTCATAACCATAACCATAACTCATTTCTGCCATCTGAGGCCAAGCAGAATAAGCCTAATCACCCTTCCACATGGCAGTATTAAAAGTATTTGAAAACAGTTTTCAGATCCTGCCTCAGTTTACTCTCCTCCAGGCTAAACATTGACAATTCATTCGACCCCTGTTCACATATCATGAACTCGGTGTCTTTCACCATCCTGGCAAATGGTAGCTCAGGGGGTGCAGTGACTAGACTACCAAACTAGAGTCATGAAGATGTGAATTCAAATCCAGCCTCAGACACTTACTAGCTATGTGTCTCTGGGCAAGTCACTTAACCCCATCTGCCTAAAAAAAGATATCAACTCATAGCCATCCAACTGCAAAGATGCTACGTGATGACAAAATTCAATACTGGAGGGCCATAGGAAGACAGTAGTACTAATTTGTTGTTGGTAGATATATAAAGTAGTAGCCCAATCATTCTGGGAAATTTTATAATTATGTAAAAAAGAGTTACTCAAATTTTCATATCCTTTGACCCAAAGATTCTATTATTGGTTCATATCCTGAAGAAGTTAGTAGCATCAAGAAAAAACCCATCTAAACAAAAATATTCAGAGCAGAATTATTTGTAATAACAAAAAGCTACCCAATTACTGGAATAATTGTGGCGTATGAATTTAATGGGTTTTTATCATGCTCTAAGGAATTCCAAATGTGAAGAATTCTGAGAAACATAGGAAGACATAGATAAAGTAATGTGGTGTGAAGAAAGAATAGCCAAAAGAACAATAAATGCAACTACAACAATGTAAAAGAAGATGACAGCAAAAGCTAACAAGACATAGTTGATAAAATAGAAAATTCAGTCAGTTTCTGATCAGTCGTGTCCAACTCCTTGTGGCCCCATTTGGGGTTTTCTTGGCAGAGATCCTGGAGTGGTTTGCCGTTTCCTTCTCCAAATAATTTTATAAATGAGGAAACTGAGGTAAACAGGGTGAAGTGAATTGTCCAGGGTCACACAGCTACAAAGTATCTGAGGCTGCATTTGAACTTATGAAGCTAAATCTTTCTAATTCCAAACCCATGGCTCTATCCACTTTGCCACCTTGCTGGCCCAACACACTGGAAAATATTGGTGCCAAATTATTAAAGTGAAATCATACATCATTCTATTAAGTTAACAAACAATAAACTACAAAGTGGGAAAGTGAGTTGCAAACACTATTGTGCAGTTCTGCTCAAATGTTTTCAAGGAATAGTCCTTCTGTGGGATATGTTTTGGTGTTTCTTAGGAACCAACTATGTGTCGAAACAAAATATAAACATAAAAGTCATTTGTAAACAAATTTAATATTTAATTGATGGATTACTAATATGAGAATTACTGATATTGACAGAGTATCAAACCTTTTCCCATGCATTATCTTGCATAACTCTTGTCCATGTCTGTTCCAACTTCCATAATGGATCTATCACCAGAAGTTTTCCTTTGATCCTTCAAGTATTTTGTAGATAGCAGCATATCATTTGAACTGTCAATCTCTTATCCCTCATTCATAACATGACTGCCATCCCTCACATGCAAGGCATTGCTGGTAATGTTACAACCTATCTTTTTATGTAAAATCTATTGTTTGGTTTGAGAGTTTTAAAATGTGAAACCCAAAAAAAAAGTCTGGCCCTTTTTAAAAAGCAGGAGACAAATTTGTAAAATTGAGATCGAAAAAGGAAAGGGAGATGCATAATCAGTGCATAGAATCTCTGTCCACCTTCTAAAAGAGCAGATAGCTGGAACATGGGGTAAGCAAAGAAGAAGCAAGAGCCAGAAGGCCAAAACAGCATCATTGGGATCAAACAGGTAATAGAGAAATACGTTAAGTTCTGCTATAATACAATATATGCATTCCCAGAAAACACTACACTATTCAAAATCATACAAAAATAACGGCATACTTAAAGAATCCTAGAGAATCCACTAAAAACTAGTTGAAATAATTAACAACTTTAGCAAAGTTGCAGGGTATAAAATAAATCCACATATATCATTAGCCTTTCTATATATTACCGACAAAATCCAGCAGCAAAAGACAGAAAGAGAAATTCCATTTAAAATAACTGTAGACAATATAAAATACTTGGGAGTCTACCTGCCAAGACAAATTCAGAAACTATTTGAACAAAATTATAAAACACTTTTCACACCAATAAAGTCCGAACTAAACAATTGGAAAATGATTAATTGCTCACAGGTAGGCTGAGACTATGTAATAAAAATGACAAGTCTACCTAAATTAATTCACTTATTCAGTGCCATACCAATCAAACTATGAAAACTTATTTTATAGAGTTAGAAAAAATAATAATAAAATTCATCTGGAAGACCAAAAAGTCAAGAATATCAATGGGATTAATGAAAAAAAAATGTGAAGGAAGGTGGCCTAGCTATACTAGATCTCAAACTGTATTACAAAGTGGTAATCACCAAAACTACCTGGTACTGACTAAGAAATAGAGTAGTGGGTCAATGAAATAGATTAAGTACACTATACATAGTAGTAAATGATAATGGTTATCTAGTGTTTGCTAAGCCCAATGACCCCAGCTTTGGGGACAAGAACTCAGTATTTGAGAAAAACTGCTGGGAAAACTGGAAAACGGTATGGCCAAAACTAGACATAGACCAGCATATTACACTGTATACTGAGAGAAAGTCAAAATGGGTACAAGATTTAAACATAAAGGGTGATATCATAAGCAAATTAAAGGAGCAAGGAATAGTTTACCTGTCAGATCTATAGAGAAAGGAAAACTTTATGACCAAACAAGAGATAGGGAGCATTACAAGATGTAAAATGGATAATTTAGATTATATTAAATTTAAAAGTTTTTGCACAAATAAAACCAATGCAGCCAAGATTAGAAGGAAAGCAGAAAACTGAGAAAATTTTTTAGCAAGTGTCTCTGATAAATGCCTAATTTCTCAAACATACAGAGAACTAAGTCAAATGTTTAAGAATATAAGTCATTCCCCAATTAGGTCAAATGGTATGGTCAAAGGATATGAACGGGTAACTTTGAGATAAAGAAGTCAAATCTATCTACAGTAATATAAAAAATGCTCTAGGGGTGGCTAGGTGGCACAGTGAAAAGAGCACTAGTCCTGGAGTTAGGAGAACCTGAGTTCACATCCTAGAGGCAGGACAAATCCTGAGGTGACACATAACACTTACTAGCCATGTGACCCTGGGCAAGTCAATTAATCCCAATTGCCCTGCCTTCCCCACTCCAAAAAGCAAAAAAAAATGCACTAGATCACTATTTATTGGAGAAATGCAAATTACAACAATTCTGAGGTACCAAGCTCATACCTATCAGATTGGCTAATATGACAGAAAAGAAAAATGATAAATGTTGGAGAAGTTTGCTTATGGAATGGGTGTCAGAAAGGTTGCAGATTGTGAGGCAGTTCTTTTGCATTCAAGCTATTTCCTGGGGAAGAAATCAGACAAGCAAATTTGAAACTTGAAAATGAAGCTCAAAATATTCCCTAATACATTAATTGCTTTGGAACAAATTTGAGTTTTCAAAATAAGGGTTACAGCAGAACTGATTGTACTAAGAAGGCAAATTAGAATCTTCAGTCTAAAAAGTAGACAAGAATAAGCTAAAACAAACATGAAAAGAACCCATGGCACAGAGGGAGAAAAACACTAACATAATTCTACACAAACAAATGCTTAGCTAAGTAGACCTTATAACAGTTAACCTCAGTGATAAGAATACACAATTTGTACCTAGAACTTTGCTTTTAACCCTTGCTCTGATTGGAAGGTTAAATTATTTTAAAATAACAATTTATCAGTGCATGTGCTATCATATTGAGTTATAAAAGAACATTTTGACTTAAAAGAAAAATAAAGTATTGGTAGGTAGACCATGTGATATATATATATATATATATATATATATATATATATATATATATGTATGTATATGTATACATATACGTGTCTAAGAAAAGTTACTTTACCTCTGTGGAACCTTATACCACTTATTCTTTTCCTAATTCAGTGACTGAAACCAATTCTAAGATTTCCACATTTTACTCAAAGATCCTTCTCTCCTCCTACTAATTTAATGTTATTGATTATACGTGGCTACCAGATTATTTCATCGTGAACTCTGCCTGTCTCTCAGCTTCAAATATCATTGTAACATAGCTCCAG
The DNA here is from genome assembly GCF_028583685.1 of Petaurus breviceps papuanus. Taxonomy (NCBI): domain Eukaryota; kingdom Metazoa; phylum Chordata; class Mammalia; order Diprotodontia; family Petauridae; genus Petaurus; species Petaurus breviceps. The sequence continues at coordinate 3,640,396 of NW_027187307.1, forward strand.
TTAAATGTCGTGAGGACACTTGTCTTGGAATACAAGGCTTAATGAAGGGTAAAATACCACTTTAGAAACACATGATGGCTTTAAGGCTATTAAATGAAGTAAACTCAGGCTGAAATTGGAGAACAGCTAGTTGAAAGGACATTTTCTACACAAAAATGTGGCCAACCCATCCTGCTCCCTCCTTTCATGAGTATGGCATCTACTAGGAATCAGAATAGCACAGTTGTACCGTCTTACTGGAACAACGACATGTGTTGAGACCAAACTACATTTATGTGATTTCAGTTTGAGAAGTGTCCCCTAATTTCATCACTTTCAACATCTGACATGTGCAGTGCTTTGCATCTTAACTGCCTCTTCCTCCCCTGTTAGGAAACTGTTTAACAGAGGAAAATAGTATTGGCCTGCAAAACAAATGGCTCCTCCCAAAGGTCAGAGGACCACCACTTTTGTTCAATTTCAAAGAATGAGAAGTTAGCATTCTAATATGTTACAAAGATAGAAATCCTAAATTGTTTTCCTGTCTACCCCACTCCTGCAAAGATCAAGGGAAAGTTGATTTGAATGCTTAAAGCTCATTAAAGCACATCAGATTGCACTTATTCAGATTATAAATTACTCTCTCTAGAGTTCAGAGAAGATTTAACTCCTTGAGAGCCCTGATGGTTGAAATAATGCATCACCATAGTAATTTACAAATCAATGTAATGGCCTAAAGCATTACCCAGAGGCCTCAGAGGGGGTAAAGTCATGGGAAAGTTCTGTCTGGCTTCATCATGACCCCATTCTTTGAAATCCTTTGCAAAAATGGGAGCCAAGGATGCTTTTTGATTGACGCAAACATTTTTATAGTAGCATGCTTTAGATACAGTATTACACTGAAAATCCTCAAATTATGTATTTGTCTAATGCTCAGAATGGATTTTATTTCAAAGATCAGATGTTCATAATGGGCTTATATGCCCAGACCCATTAATGGTGAAAAAATATATAGATATATAGATAGACATAGATATTCAATAAAGGAAGTGATAAAAACCTAAACCTTTCTCCAAAACTAGATTCCACAGACTCTCAATTAGCAGGAACCTTTGAGGCCATCTAGTCTAATATGAACTTCACCAAGAATCACTTCCACAACAATCCATCTACCCAAGAGAATGGAAGTTCCTTATAGGCAGGGATTACTTCATATTCTTTTTATCCCTAGCACCAAGCACAGTGCCCAGAACATAGTAGGAACTTAATAAACGAATGTCAAATATCTTCAATAAGAAAAATGCCCTAAAAGACTTAAGATTCTTCTAAAACAGCATTGTTAAACATGCTACCCGCTTGTCAACGAGACCTACAATACTCCCAACTTCATCTAACCAGGTCAGAAGGTAACTAAAAGTATTGAACAGAAATTAGTTTATTTCACTTACACCTCAGAAAACTACAAAAATATATTAGAACAAGAATCTTAAAAAAAAGCACACTCTCAAGATAGTGGCTTGTTTATCTACTATCCACCTACAAGTTACCTCCAGATATTTTACGTACCCATTCCAATTTGTACTCAGCTGTAATTTATAGCACAAGTGCTTATTAGCTCTTAAAGACTCTCTTCTGCTACTCACTGGGAGTACTAAGTGTCTTCAAGAAGCTCTTCTTAGATTTATTTAGGGTTTACACAACAGGTACTTAACAAAGCAGATTAAAGATAGCTTTCAAAATTAAACACTATATAAAACAAGATAAATGAAAAATAAAAACAACCTCCCCTCCCAACCGTCATCCCCAAAGTCACAGAATCTTAGAGTCCAATTAGGGGCTACTTAGTCCAACAAAACCTGAAAAGTACATACCCAATAAAATTTAATTCAACCAGTCCTCATCCAGCTCTCATATAAAAACCTCCTGTAAAGGGGAAGAGGAGCCGCCCTTACTTCCCAAGGCAGTCTACTCCACTTTTGGAGAGCACCAATATTTTAGATCCACCCACCCCCAACATCCAGCTGAAATCTATCTTTTTGTAATTTGCAAGGACCAGCTTATATCAGGCACCTGATATGAGTTTATTAATTACTGCATTTGGGCACTGATATTAGCTTGAAATTTTACAGCAGCTAAAGCAAAAGAGAAAGCTCAATGAGACAGGTAAATCTTAATGCCTAAAAAAGAATCAGAGCATCAGAGATTTAGAACTGGAAGGCATCTAGTCAGGGACCAATCCCTTTATATAAAAAAAAATCCTCTTTGTTATTAAGAATTTGACAAATATCAAAAGGATCATTTACCCAACAAAGAAGAACAGAAAAAGAGGACTACATATGAAACTATGAATCTACTTCCATATACTACTTGATAGATTTTTTAAAATGTATTTCAATATTTAACATTGCAATTCCAATACTGCCTGGCTATCTATGATGCTTTCTCTACTTCCTTCTCTATATTTAAATGATTCATTAATACTTTTTTCATTCTTTTCTTCCCTTTTTGGTTATCACTATCACTAGCCTACAAGTGTCTCCTTCAACTCCCTTCTCCCCTCAAAAGCCCTCCCATACAACAAAGAAGTCAAGCAAAATAAACTCACAAATTAGGGGTGTCTGAAATTTCATGTCTCATTCTGTACCTGTAGTTCATCACCTCTGTGGCAAGAGGTGGAAGGTGGTATCATCATCAATCATCATCATCATCATCATCATCATCATCATCATCATCATCATCAGTCTTCTAGAATCTGAGCTGATCATTTCATTAATAAAAGTTAAAATTTTTGCAGGTATTATCTTTGCATTGTTGCTGTTATTATATACGTTATTCTCCTGGTTCTGTTCATGTCACTTTTCATCAGTTCATTCAGGTCCTCCCAGATTTTTCTGAATATGTCCCTTTCATCACTTCATATAATACTGTCCCATTATATTCACATATATTATTTGTTCAGACATGCCCCAATTGGCAGGCATCTACTTTGTTTCCAACTCTTTCCTACAACAAAAAGGGATACTTTACATAGTTTTAAACCTGTGTCCTCTCTCTCTTATCTCTTTGTGGGCATATAATAGGTCCGTTAGTAATATCGCTAGATCAATAGCGATTTTATAGGTAAGGAAACTGAAGGCTAAAGACTTGCCCAAGATCACACAGTTTGTAAATGGCAGAGGTGGAATCTCTAGGTCCTCTGATTCAATAATCAACTCACAAACATTTTAAGCACTTATTATGCAGAAGTGTCAGATTTCCTGATGTTATAGCTCATGAGCCCCCACCACTATGTTCCCCTATTGATTATTGATCAATATCAATTAGAAAGCTATTAGAAAGGATTATTTACTAAAGTGACAATGAAAATAGTTGGTACAAAACATTCCTTCAAAAGTCTTTGACATATTTCCTATCACTACATGTAGAATCTAGGAAAAGTGAGTCCAAACTTAGAAAGCATATGTGGCCAGGGGGTAACCCACAGGTTTGGGTTTCTGGAAGTATTTTTCTCTCCTTAATGGAATACTCATGAAGTTCTCCTTAGGCATGGTGTAGCTTTTCTTCTGGGGTCCATGAAGAGTCTTGAAGCTGCCTTTTTCTAAGTGTCTCTAATTTGTCTTCCACTCCCAATGCAGACACTGCCACCAATCACTGCTGTTCCAGGGGCACAGCGAGGATGCCTTCTGTGGGTCACAAGGCCCATCTCTTGTCAAAGATGAGGAAAAGCCAAAGGATGCTATTTCCACCACCACCCCACAACTACTAACACACAACTCTTCCTCAGGTGTCTGGTTAGGAGGGCTTCTGCCACTAAGCTTCCAGATGCTCAAATGGGAACAATCTTGAGGGATTTATACAAGCTCCATGAGTTGTAATAAAATCTCTTCAACCAATCTTATGCTTCCTGCACAACATCATTGCACTTCACCCAATGGCCTTCAAGGACTTGCTAGATCACCATCCACATCCCATCCGCTCTGCACCTTATATATGTACCTCTTTCTGCCCCTACTTACCTTGCATTATCCTTCTTCCTCTCTTTCTCCCCTTCCCCAGGTCTGTCTGTCTTTTTTGTCTGTCTGTCTCTCTCCCTCTCTCTACCCCCTCTCATCAGTGTCTAGAGGTTCACTTATAATCTCTATGCAGAGGAATCCCATGTCTATAAATGCACCCCTAGTCTTTCTCCTGAGCTCTAGTCCTGTTGGATGTTTTCAAGTGGATGTCATATAGTTATGTCAAACTTAGCATGCCTAAAACAGAACTAGTTATCCTTATCCCTAAATCTGTTCTTTCTCCTAATCTCAGCACTACAATTCTTCCAGATACCCAAGTGGGAAAGCACAAAGTCTCTCCTCTGTACTCCATCCTTGACAAATAAACTCCGGTGGCTTCCTGTTGTCTCTAGGATTGAATAACAGGGCAGAAGGTAAGGCCTGAAGTCCTAAGGGAGTTACTGCAGTAAGTGGATAGCAAGACCCAGGTGTCCTTACATTACCTACATAAGATGATAGCTACAGGGAGACTGAATGACAGACAAAGGGCAGAAGGTAAGTCCTGGATGAACTTTGGATACAGTAGTGGGACATGTGGTAAAGTTAGATGGGTCTCCATCTCATAGCATTGTTGAACAAATATTTACAGGGCAAATATTCCACTTTCACCAAGAAAAAAGTTTCCCAACAAGATTTAAAAGTATGGTCAAAGTGCAGTGGAAGGAGGACTGCTAGATTTAGAATCCAGCTGTGTTGGTTACTTACTCCCCGCACTGAAACTCCATTTAGATGATTTGAGTCTATAAACGTATATTTAGTACCTTCTGTATACTAGGCACTGTGCTACATGCTGGGGATACAAATGAGAAAAAGAAAGACAGTCCTTGCCTTTGAGGAGCTTTGAATCTAATGAGGAAAGTCAATACACAAAAGGAAGTTGAAAAGAACAAGGGGCACCACAGGGGACCTGGTATAGGGACATAATGTTCTATGGAGTCAAAACCAAATAGAGTCACTGATGGAAAGTGGAGACTTACACCGAAGGATGACAGAGGTGACTGATGGAGTTGAGAAGGTGAGGAGATTTCACATGATCAGTTTGTCCTTAAGGAGCCATGATATTCCATGGAGTCATAACCACTGACAGAAAATGGCGAAGTGACCTCCAAGGTCCCTCCCATCTCGAAATCGATGATCCTATTGACCGTTATACCAACAGTCATTTGACACAGGGTTAAAGTGATATAATGGAAGGATATAGTGTCAGTTCTTCAGGTTAAGTGATCCTAGTCAAGTCACTTCCCCTCTGTAAGGCCTGTTTCCTGCTCCTTAATGTAAAGGGATTGTTAAACTATTATTTTGAAAAATGAAAAAAGTTAGGGAGTTTCACAAGGACAAGTCTCAGAGTCTTGGCAGCTCTGCCACTCTGAGTTTAAAGGACTTATTTTTTTCCCCCAAATGGAACTGGATTAGCTAGACAATATAAATGTCTTCAACATTCTGATAGAAGTCTTCATCCATACTGTTTTAGTAATGCTTTTCAACAACGAGGGGAAAAATGCGTGTGTCTTTCCCCTACCTTGATGCTCTTTCTGGTCCTTTTAATCATTCATTCATTACTCTCATACATAGCATCATAAAAATGAGAAACAGCTTTTGGTTAAGAAAATTTGCATGGGAGAACATCATAATGTGGACCAGCTGCAGCCATGAGTTTTATGAATGGTTTGTTGAAAATAACATTAAATGGCCAAATCAGTTCACAGATTAGCTCTGCAGTGCTGGAGTCAATGCAGATAATTCATTCTTCTTCCTTATCTGTGCCAAAAAGAATGGGGCACAACGTACCAGGATTTTTAGCCGCGTTGAAGTATTTTCTTGGAAGGAAACTATCATCTTGTCAACAAATGTTTATTGAGCACCAATTCAGTGCATGGCCTGCGGCATGGCCTGGGTCTAAGGGCCTTGAATACTGAGAGGTAGCAGACAAATTCCCCATCCTTCTAAAACTAGCTGCCCCTGTCTAGCTGGGGAGACAGGACATGCACAAAATCAAATATCAGGCCAGTGTCTCAGAGCAAAGCTACATTAACAGACTTGGGGAAAAATATTTGTCACGTGGCAGACTTTTATAAAAGGTACTTTGGATGGGTCAGAAGCTGAAAGGCTATGATCAAACATTCCACAAGATAGAAAGGGTTCCTATTTTAGGAAGAATGCCTCTAGACATTTTCAATTGAAACTCAAAAGGAAATGGTTTTTTTTTCTTTTAGGGCACAAGGTACTAATGGTGGCACTGTAGCCCCTCCTCTCCATTCCTACTGCCACCATCCTTAGTACAGGCCCTTGATACCACCCACCCACCTACTCTATTAGAATAGCTTCCTAACTATTCTTCCTACCCCTGCATCCTGCCACTTCTAGGAATTAATTGCCTTTGTGTACCCAGATAGTCACAGGTTCAGAGATTTAGAGCTGAAAGGGACCTTGGATATCAGTCCATCCTCCTCATTTTACAAATGAGGAAACTGAGGCCCAGAGAAAAATGGCTGACTCAAGGTCCCCTGACTACAAATGCAGTATTCATCTCACTACACCACAGTGACTCAATGTCACTCCTCTACTGACAAATCTGCAGTGACTCCCTCCGGCATTGGTCTAACATTTGAAGGTTTGCAAAGTGGTTTCCATTTATCAGCTTGATGAGGTGGTAAGTGACTCACCCAGGCTCACGTAGTCAGGACTTCAAATCATCTTCCTGACTCCAGATGTTAGCCACCCAACCCAGTCTAAGTTCTTCTTCCTATTCCATTCTAGTTCTTCAGTGTCTGTCCAGGACAGTGGTGGGGAACCTGCGGCCTCGAGGCCACATGTGACCTCGAGACTGCAGGTTCCCCACACCTGGTCCACAATATACATGTTCTGATGGATTAGTCACATTGTAATTCGGGAAATAGGCACCCTTCATCCAGTTGGTTTTTCTTGTGGGGGCAGTTAAGCTGACCCTGTACAATGTCCCAGGACCCCAGACTATCAGTCCAATATTATCTCTAAGTGGGACTATTGAGAGGACCTCATGAACTATAGGGAATTCCTCTTCCATTCGGACTCTGTATGGGACACCCTCCACAACAACACACACACCCTCACAGAATGCTAATACCCTGAAAGTCATCAAAGTTCTATCGTTGTGTCTTTCAAGGAATCTTGTATGACTCTACTCTAGATACAGGAGACACTTTCTTGGGAGAGAGCCTTTAGGGCTGCATTTTCATCCACTCAGTGCTTTTTTATGGGATCTCATATTCTCTGTGATTTGAAACATGTGATCTACTATAAAATAATCACTTTGAACATCTTTCCTTCTCATACCTTCAGAAGTATGTCTTCAATATGAACACAGTCTGTTCTCAAAGATGTTGTAGAGAAGGAAAAGTCGGTCTATGGATGCACTCGGTGCTATTTTCTCAACTGTCTTTTTGGTAGTAATAATATCTGTGCTCTTTCCCCCCAAGTGTTTATGATCATACTTTTAATTTAATTTATTTAATTTTATGTTATTCATAATTTTGACCTTTGGGCGTATTATAAAATCCCCTATACCAATATCTTTGTTTTCCTCTCCAAGGAGAACCTGTAAGGCATCCTTCTATTTAAGTGAAACTTTCTTTTTCCTTCTGTTTTCATTTAGAGCAAGAATGTCAAAATTGATAGGACTCTATTCCTCTAGTAGTATTTCAAAAGAAATTTAATAAAGGTAAATAAGTCCCCAAAGCTTTAAAAATTTAACCGATGATTCATTGTTTACATACTTCAAGGAAGAGGAAAGACGGTTGTCTCTTAGAAGTCCAATTTTGTCTGAAGGTCAAGAGAGAATATTTGTGGTCTAATCCCATAAAGGGGAATGAAATCCTAGAGGAAAGAAGAAGGGAGAGTGAAGGAGTGAATGATTATTTCTTTAAATTGGGACATTGGGTGACTGGCTTTGAAACAAAGGTAAGAAGATGAGGTGAGGAAGGTTAGAGAACCATACTTTTATCCTGAATTGGTGTGGGAAATATAAAAAGGTTTATATGTAAAGTAAAAGTAGGATCAAGGTATCTGGGCATGGGAAAGGCAGAAGAGAGGGAGTGTTGTTATGAAAGACTAGAGACTGGGATCAGAGTATTTCCAACAAAATGAGTGTCATATACTAAAGGTAATATCCAAGGAGCTGAGTCTTGGCTTATAAAGGATGGGGGAAGGGACATCTATGGTTGCTAGTGGAGACAGTTCTCAGATTGTTTCAAGCAAAAACAAAAGTTTCGGGTATCCAGTACTGATTTTTAAAAAGATAATAAAGTGAGATTTGATAGAGAGAAAAACAAACTTTAAAATTATGATTGTATGTTAATGGACTAAACCCAATCATTAAATGAGAGTTACAAGAAATGATCAGGGGAAAAAGAATCCCAAAATTTGCTACACATGAGCTATATAATCAAAATACAGACACATATAGAGTTAAAACGAGTGTCTAGAATAAAATGCCTAATGTTTCAGATGAGTACAAAAAAAAGAACTGCAATTATGATTTCAGATAAGGTAAGAGCAAAATTGCTAGCAAGAGAGACAGTGAAATTCAACTGTGCTTAAAGATGACACAGATAGTGAAATGATAACAGTGTTATGTATATATGTTTAAAGGAAAAAAAACAACTAAAATGCTAAAAGATGTATGGAGTAAGACAATAATGGTAGTTCACTTGAACAAGCCTCTTTCAGGATTTGGCAAATCTAAGAAATTAAGGAAAATAGAGCTCACAAGAGAATATTGGAAGATCTACATTTGGTATCCCTCTTATGATTTCTGAATGAAAAATTTAAAAATAATACATATTTTTATAACCATAAAATGCCTTTACAAAAGTGATCATATGTTAGTGCATAAAGAACTCATATGAATATAAATATAGAAAGTCAAAAACATCAAATATATCTTTTAACATAATTTAACACAACTAAATTATAAATTTCAATGAGGTAAAAAAAAACCCAACAACCACGACTATCTAGGATTATTTGGTGAGAGATGCAAGACAGTGGGGTATAATTAATAGAGAACTAGCCTCAAAGTCAAAAAGACCTTAATTAAAATCCTGCCTCAGAAAAACACCATGTGATCTCAAACAAGTCATTCAACCTCCTAGTGTCCCCAGTGTCTAAAAAACTACAGGTTGCAGAGAAGTTAAACTGACAAAGAAAGTTTCTCCTTGGTTGCAATGTGCAAAAAATTATGGGCTTCGCCCAACACAATCCATAGAGGAAAATTTATCATAGGATCATAGGAATTAAAGTGAATGCCAGGAATAAAATTTCTTGTGCTTTGGCTCAATCCAAAAAAGCAGGAATTTCACTTATGTAGAAAATTTATCAGAGGATCTTATGATCCATGATCTATGATCCTATGATGGTATAATAAATTTTCTTCTATGGACTTGTTTAGCTATAGCTCATAAATTTTTGCACACTGTCTGACTATTATAATTCTCTTTAATACCCCCAAACAATTATGTAACAAATGAAAAAAGAGAAAAGTGGCAAACTGAGCACATAATTAAAACAAGTAGAAAACCAACAAATTAATAATCCCTAAACAAGCACCAGGGAAGAAATGTTTAAGTTCAAAGGAGAGATAAACAAAGTTAAAAACAAAAAGACTATTGACCTAATGAATACAGCAAGGATCTGATTGTATTTTTTAAAACTAATGAAACTATTTCCTAGTTTGATTTTTTTAAAGATAGAAGAAAATCAAATTACTAAAATAAAAAAAAATGAAAGAAATTCAAAACGAATGGAGAGAAAATAGAGAAAATTATCAGGAATTACTATACACAATTATATGCCAAAAATACTGAGAAATTAAGTGAAATGCATGAATCTTTATTTTTAAATTATAAACAGATTAACAAAATAGAAATAGAAAGTGTACAGAAGCATTAAACAACCAAATTTCAGAAAAAGATATTGAGCAAGCCATAAACAAACACCCAGTCCAGAAGTTTTTACAAATAAATTGTTTTAAACAAATAATCCTTATGCTATAGAATTTTTTTTCTCTTTTCAAAAGTGTTTGCTTCTAACTACTCTATCCCCCAATCTGCCCTAATTTCTTAGAATTTTTTCTCAAAAATTGAACAAGAATGCACCTTGTCACCCGCCTTCTATGAAGGTGAGATGAAGGAAAGAAAATGAACTATAGAACAATACCGATAAGGTTTATAGATGCTGAAATATTTTTAAAACAACAATAGGTAGCCCTTGTGTAGAACTTAAGGCTGTAAAATTCTTTACAAATATTATCTCATTCAAACCTTATAACAACTCTGTGAGGCAGGTATTCTTATTATCCCTATTTTACAGATGAGGAAATTAAGGTAGACAGAGATTAAATGACCTGCCCAGAGGCACACAACTAGTAAGAGTCTGAGACTACAGTGAGACTCTGGCTCTTCTCAGTTCAGGTCCAGTACTCTATCTACTGTGCCATCTAGCTGTCTCTAATATTAGCAAAGAGGCTATACCAACACATACAACAAAGATTCATTTTGATTAAGGTGAACTTCTATGCAAAGATGGTTCAACATTAGGAAAAATGTTAGTATAATTAATCATCTCAACAACAACAATAATAAAAATTGCATAATCATATTACTGATGCAGAAAAAAGGCTTCAACAAAATAAGGTGTTCATTTATGTTAAAAACCGCAAGCCACAGGAATGCAAAGATCTTTCAGCCAATCAACAAGCATTTATTAAGTCCTTAATATGTGCCAGGAACTGTGCAGGCACTTTCTTTAATATGATTAAAAGTATTTTTAGAAGCATTTACAAACCTGGCCTTTGTTCACATAGTCCCTTCGACTTTGGGTGTCCATCCTTCCCTTCTTTTCATGGGGAATGTCTACTCATCCTTTAAAACTCATCTCAAATGTCACGTCATCCATGAAGCTTTCCTTTCACCAGTTGGGAGCAGACCCTTTCCTCTTCCAGCCTCATAAAAGAGTTTGTCCTGTGTCTCTCTGATGCACTGATTGGGCACAATTTTGCATTACTATTATCTATGTAACTAGTATTGAGCTAATTGCCTCTTCCTCTTACTTCTGAGTAGCTGCAGGAAACAAAATATTTCTG
>NW_027187307.1:3651553-3694145 GCF_028583685.1 Petaurus breviceps papuanus
AATAGTAACTGTCCTAAGAATCTGGGGAGGCTCACTAGAAGCCCTTTACATCAATAAAATCACATACCTGAACAAATATATGTCTATATATAGTTTAATGTATATGTATGTGTAGGTGTAGTTGGTTTGATATGTATGTGTATGTCTGTATCTATCTCTCTAGCACCTGTTTCAAAGGGCTCTATAGGAAATCAAATGAGGTCAATAATGTACATAAACCTTGAAAGCTACAGAATTATCAGTTGTTTCCACCATTATCAACCCTGGAATAGAGAACACTATGGGTGAGAAGACAAAATAAATCCCCACCCCCTAAAATCTCCACCTCACTTAATGGCATTTTTATTCCTTTGGGAGACTGGTTGCTGGGTGTGAGTGGGTTGCATGGGGGTCTAACAATCCCTCAGCCCTCTGGCAAAACTCCCCAATGAATAGTTAGTTGTTCAGTATGATGTCAAAGAGGGACTCAGGTGAACTGACTTAACTGGTTGGGGTCAAGAGACCCTTTTCTCAGTGTCACCCCATGATGGCTGCATTGCTCTCCTTCAAAGTTCCAAAGAGATTAGTAGATAAGAGTTTGGCTGAAATAGTAGTGACTTTAACTGATTCTGGGCCTTTTTTCCCCATGAGAGCTACCACTTTGATACTTATTACACACAGTTTTCTTAAAGCCTTTAATAGAAGGTATGAAGGAGTAAAGACACATATACATGCTTACATCTAAATAGAATGCTATTCATGGCAAAACTGTTTTTAAATTATAAACAGAAAATTGCTGCTCAAATAATGAATCATTGATCTGCAAACACAGCAATCATCAAGAATTCCATAACCAGGGTAGAACAACCAAGCCAAATCTGAAAGGAAGCAGACAGCATCATTCACCATCTTGCCAGCCCTCTCCACGCTCTCCAGCAGATATCCTGGCAAATATTTTCTCCCTCCCCCTGGTGGCCACATCCTAGCCGAGATCCTCCCCCAATCATGATACCCCCTGCTCTCCCTACCTTGCTCTAGAGACAAAAAAAATATTTGTTATGGCTCTATTCATCAAGCAACATCAAGAGAATATTTACTAGGCTATCACCACCATGTTTTCTGCATAGAACGAAATGTGCACCTATCAAAGACCTCAACAAAGCAATCTGATGCCTTTCATTCCCCAGATAATAAGGAACAAGAATGGCTAAATTTCAGCAAGGTCAAAAACAACTCTGGTATTATTTGGAGGCAGATGATAAGCTAAAATGGATTAACAAGCAAACGTGCTGAAAAGTGAGGAAATGTGCCAGCACCTTTAGGACTGATGATCACACATTCAGCAACTCTACTTTGTTTCCTTTTTCTGTTCAATAAAAAAAGCTTCTGTATCATTGTGAACTCCATGCTTGCAAATGGAAAGTCACAGTTCCAGTAGGGAGTGCCTCCCATACATTGGGCCAGATTTCCTGGCTCGAGATTAAAAGTGAGAAAATCTCCCAGAGTTTATCTGGGCTCTTTCTGCCATCAGGAGGTGTGCAGGCAGGGGCTCTATATGCTCCACAGCCCCTCTGGGCTAGTCCCAAGGCAAAATGGTTACATACCAGGCTGTGAGAGACAAGATGCACTGCTTGGGGACGACAGGTGGCAAAATTGTGAAGTGGACAGTCTGTCTCTCCAAACTTCAGTATCCCCTTTTTTGTGTCTGTGAATTCCAAATTGGCTAAGTGATGAACTATCTGGGGAGGAAACAGAACAATGGACATGGGCAAATTGGTGCTTCCTAGCTGAGGGAAGGAATGTTTACAGAGGAGACCACAGGGAGAGAGGGAGAGGACACATTAAGACAAGGAAGGCAGTAAAGGAATGAGCCTAGAAGACCAGAGGATAAGGAGGAGGAGGAGGAGCCTAGAAGTGAGTTCAGATCACAAAGAATGAGGAGGAAATCTGGGACCTTAGAGGCTATGTGACTCAGGAGACCAGGTCAGGAAGGTTTCCACCACACTGCCTGGAGAACCCACATGGGAAGGACTTTCTTGAGTTTGCAGGGGAACCATGAAAGATTAACTATAGTATGAAATGTAGTTGGAAGAATGGAAGCAAATAAGGTTCTGATGCTTAAATTAGGGGTGAAACAGAGAGAGAAAAACAAAGCATAAATCACTGTGATGAGTATAGTGCGTGAGGGAAGGACCACAGAGATCCAGAAGCAAGGAAGCAAGTAAAGCATCTCTTCAGTTCAATGAAGCAGAACTCATTAACCTATGCTACATACCTGGGATTTGTCTGCCTACAAAGATCTGTTCCAAGATTTCTCACAATGTAGTTAAGTAAAGGGTCAGGTTTGGTTTTGTTTGCATCCAAAATGGTTGTTTAAAGGCTCAGTGTGAGGCTCCAGATGACTCACCGGAAAGAAAGGTTTCTAAGGAGAACTAAAGAGTCAGGGCCTATAGCCAAGAAGCAGATGCCCTCCTCTTCTTCCCCCTCCCACTGAAGCTTTTAGGTGGTTTCAGTGAAAGGAATGAGTTCACAAACCTCTTATATGCCCCCCCCCCTTCATCCCAGCACCACTCAACTCACTGAGCGATGACATTTCAAGGAAGAGGAAAGAGGAAGGAAAAGTGAACAAAAATGTGTTGCTTTGAGAATTTAAGGAAATCTCTTCCAGTGCTGTAAAGCCACTATTAAAAAGTGATACTTTAGAACAGCAGTGACAGGGGCATGGAGTCAAGATGGCGGAGTAGAAGCAGGACCTCTGCCAGGCTCCAGCTTCCACCTTCCCCAATCCATGTAAAAGGGGACTCTGAACAAACTTTGGAGCGCATAACCCACAAAATGACAGAGAAGCTAACCTCCCGCTGAGGACAGCCCAGCAGACTGGCAAGAATCAGCAAGGGAAGTGCTCTGGGAGCTGAGCCCAGCCCCATGCTCAGGCTTTAGCCCCAGGGCGGGCCTGACCAGCCACTGGCCAGAGGGACTCCAGATCAGCAGCAGCTGTGGCCGTTTCCAGAATTATCAACACATAGATGCGAAGGACAAAGTGAGAGGTCAGTGCAGTCTGGACTTTGGGACCCGGTAAGTGGCAGTGCGTGGCTTTTGCCCCCAGGTGTGAGAAGCCGCTGTGGCACCGGCACAGACAGCCAGTGCCACATGGCAGCTTCAGCTCCTGGCCTGCAGAGTGTAGGGGGACCAAGCACCAGTCTGAGGGGTAATCGCTCTTGCTTTAACCTGCTTGGATCTGGATTGCAGTCTAGGGTGGAGGTCCTGGGGTATGTAATCAGCTTGCCAGAGTGTGTGGAGGCCTCAGAAAGGGCACCCAACTAATATCTCTGGCAGCTGAGGAAACCCCAACGTTTGGAACGAAGCTCCCCTATCTGGTAGCAGAGTCCTACTGTGGCAAAAGCCCAAAAGTCAAGTAATTGAATGGCAAAATGAGCAGGCAAAGGAAGAAAACCAAGCAAAGCAATCCAATATTAGACTCCTATTTTGGGGACAAAAAGGATCAAAGCATGGAACAGGAGGAAGACAGTGAAGTCAGAACTCCTGCACCAAAAGCTTCAAAGGAAAACACGAGCTGGTTACAGGCCATAGAGGACCTTAACAAGCAGATGAGAGAAGTGGAGGAAAAATTGGAAGAGAAATGATGCAAGAAAATTATGAAATGAGAGTCAACAGCCTGACTGAGGAAAATAAAACCTTAAGACATGAGACTTGAGACTAACTCAAATGGCAAAAGGAGCTCAAAAAGCCAATGAGGAGAAGGATACCTGAAAAAGTCGAATTTGCCAGATGGAAAAAGAATCTCAAAAGCTCAATGAGGAGAATCATTCCTTCAGAATTAGATTGGAGCAAATGGAAGCTAGTGACTTTATGAGAAATCAAGATGCTGTTAAACAGATCCAAACAAATGAAAGAATAGAAGGCAATGTGAAATATCTCATTGGAAAAACCACTGACCTGGAAAATAGATCCAGGAGAGATAATTTAAAAATTATTGGACTACCTGAAAGACATGACCAAAAAAAGAACCTAGAAATCATCCTCCAAGAAATTCTCAAGGAAAACTGCCCTGATGTTTTAAAACCAGAGGGCAAAACAGAGGTTGAAAGAATCCACCAATCACCTCCTGAAAAAAGATCCCAAAAAGAAAACTCCTAGGAATATTATAGCCAGGTTCCACAATTCCCAGATCAAGGAGAAAATATTACAAGAAGCCAGGAAGAAACAATTTGAATATTGTGGAAACACAATCAGAATAACATAGGATCTGGCAGCTTCTACACTGAGGGATCGAAGGGCCTGGAATAGGATATTCCGGAGGGCGGAGGAGCTGGGATTAAAACCAATAATCACCTACCCAGCAAAACTGAGTATCATCTTTCAGGGGAAAATATGGTCAAATATATTTGGAATAGAGGATTTTCAAGCATTCTTGCTGAAAAAAAAACAGAGTTGAATAGAAAATTTGACATCCAGATACAAGAAGCAAGAGAAGCTTGAGAAGGTAAACAGGGAAAAGAAATCATAAGGAACTTATCAAAGTTGAACTATTAACATTCCTACATGGAAAGACGATAATTGTAACTGAGGAAACTTTTCTCAGTATGAAAATAGTTGAAGGGAATAGAAATATATAGGGGCGGACAGGTGGCACAGTGAGTAAGAGCACTGGCCCCAGAGTCGGGAGACCTGGGATCAGTTCCGGCCTCAGATACTTAACACCCACACAAAATAACTAGCCATGTAACCTTGAGCAAGTTACTTAACCCCAATTGCTTTTAATATATATATGTATATATATATATATATATGTATATATATATATGTCTATATCAGAGGGTATACGGGCGTATGAATACATGTGTGAATGTGTGTATATATGCTTACAGGTATACATAGATAGAGGGCACAGGGCCAATTTAACAGGAAGGGATGATACTTAAAAGGTGAAATTAAGAGGTGAGAGAGGAATATAATGAGAGGAGATGGGGAGAGACAGAATGGGGTAAATTATCTCATATAGAAGAGGCAAGGGATAATGGTTACAATGGAGGGGAAGAACAGGAAGGCAAAAGGGAATGGGTCAACCTTATTCCCATTGAATCTGCCTTGAGGAGGGAATGAAATACACACTAAATAGGGTATCTCACCCTGCAGGAGAGTAGGGGGGAAGGGGATGAGAGGGGGAATGATGGAAGGGAGGGCAGGCTGGGGGGGAGGTAAGTTGGAAGCACTCACTTTTGAAAAGGGATGGGATCAAAGTAGAGAATAGAACAATTGGGAGTTGGGATAGGAGGGAGGGAAGTATAGTCAGTGTTTTACGATATATCTACTATGTTAATGTTTTACATTAGCTACACATGTACTATCTATACTGAACTGCTTATGTTCCCAGTAAGGGTGGGTGACAAGGGAGGAAGGGAATGAATCTGGAATTCAAAAGTTTAAAATCAAATGTTTAAAATTATATATACATATATACTATTATTAATACTATCTTACATGTAATTGGGAAATAAGATATACAGGCACTGGGGCATATAGATCCACCATGCCCTACTGGAAAATTCGAAAGGGGTATGGGAGAAAATATGAGAGAGAGCAGATTGGAGGAGGGGATATCCTGTGGGACTGCTATTTTGGGGCGGTGGGTAGGGGAAAAACGGGGAGAAAATTTGTAACTCAAAATCTGGTGGAAATTAATGATGTAAATCAGAAGTTAATAAAGCATTTGAAAATGAAAAAAAAAGTAGTGTCAAACTCAAATACTGGTTTGTTACTTTACTTGGGCATTTTCCACCCTGTAGAATGCCAGGGGCATCTAATCTGAACCCTTGGCTTTAGAGAATGAGATAAACCTGTCATCTGACATCATACACACTCCCCAGGTTTCCATCTGAGAAGCACCTCTTCATAACTCAATGACATTTCTGCTTCCAAAATATTCTTATTTCTATCCATTTCACTCTATTCACGAGGCCCTCATCACATCTCATCTAGATTATTGCAATAGCCTCCTAAGTGACATAGGCTTCAAGTATCATCCCTCTCCAATTCAACCTTTAGACAGCTGCCAAAGTAGCTTTCCTTAAACAAAGGTCTGGTCATGTCACTTTCTTAGTCAATAAACTCTATTGGCTCTCTATTATAGATGAAATAGAAACTTCTCTGTTTGGCATTCAAAGCCCTTCCCAACATAGCCTAGTTTCCCAAGAACCTTCCTATATGCTATAGTCATTCCCAACTGGCCTTATGACACTTCATTTTTCATCTCCATACTTTTGTACTCATTCATTCAGTTGTGTCTGACTCTTCATGGCCCTATTTGGGGTTTTCTTGGCAAAGATACTGGGGTGCTTTGCCATTTTCTTCTCCAGCCCATTTAACAGAGGAGGAAACTGAGGCAAACAGGGTGAAGTGACTTGCCCAGGGTCACACAGCTAAGAACTGTCTGGGGTCAGATCTGAACTCAGGTCTTCCTGACTCCAGGCCTAGCGCTCTATCCAGTGCAGCACCACCTAGCTGTGCCTTCGCATTGGCCATCCTCAATGCCAGAAATGCACTGGGTCTTTACCTATTCCTTGCTGAATCTCCCTACTTCTTTTAAGATTCAACTCAAGCACCAGCCGCTATATGAAGTCATTCCTAATATTCCCAACTATTATTGCACTCCTTCAACAAACTATCTGGGATGTATTTTTTAAAACCTTATAGGTGACCATATTATCTCCTTCAAATGGATGTATGCTCCTTGAATGTAGGTACTGATTCACTTTTGTCTTTGTATCTCAGAGTCTAGCACAGTGCCTGGCACACAGTGCTTTCTGACTGATTTGTTGGTTTGTACCAGGCTACAGGAGTAGAGGTAGGTGGAATTTAGTCCTCTCTCCTATACTCCCCCCCCCCACACACACACACACATCTGCCTCACAGCTTCATTGTGCATCCTCCCCTGGATGTTGTTAGTTATTGGGGACCGGAATAAATTATAAAGCAAGGCAACAAAGCATTTAAGAAGCACTTTCTATGCACCAGGTCCTATGCTAAGTGCTGGTAATACCAATACAATTTTTAAAAGACCCAGGAGCTGAGGGACGGTCCAGGGCAAGATAGCTTCTGCAGTGTCCTGGTGTCAAAGTCTGGAATGTCAGAAGCCGAGCCTGGGGCCTTAGCATTTCATGACCTCTGACATCCAGGCCATGAGACCAGCCTGAGTGCTCGAGGTTTATGTTTAAGATGTTCCTAAATTATTTCCATCATGCTTCTGTGTTAATATGTTACCTATTCACATGTGGCCACACATCTCGTGGACATCTTTGATTCAGTTCAGGATCGAAGGAAGATTTAGGCACTTCCAGTCTTTAAATGTACATCACTTCTGCCCTGCCTTCTGGGTGATGTCCAGAAAGCAGAGCCAAGCAAAGGAAAAAGGTACCCTCAACACAGTCCCAAGCCATGGATCGGCCTCTTGCTCTTTGAGTTTACAGATGGAATGCATATACACCAACTCTCTCCTACTCACTGTGGTTCCATGGGATGTTATTGCTTCATTGGGGAAAGTGAGGTAGGCCAGAGTATAGCAAAGATGATGAGGGCTCTAACAAGCACAAAGCAGGGTCACAGAAAACGTGTGTAGCCATCATAAAAGGATCAAAGACTGAGAGTTTGGAAGGGACCTTAGACTCCAGCCTTCTTATTTAATAGAGAAAGAAAATGAGGCACAAAGAAGTCAAAGCTTGTTGTTTGTCCTTCATTTTTTGAAGAGCACCAATGACATCACAGGGTGATATTTGGACTTGCATGGGAATTAGATTGAAGTGAGGCAGGCTGCATGGTTGTCAGCCTCAAACTCTCTTCCAGAGTCTTCAAAGTCCAGACAACTGGCGATGGCCCGGGATGCGGTGGGTGCCCTTGGCGTCTTTCATGACTGCCCAAGCTCTAAGTTCTCCATAGAGGCTGCTTCAGTACCTTCATGGCTGTTGGAGCAAACTGTTATCATCTGTCCATTTTGCTAGGGAAAGTGTTTACATATTTGCGGTAGACATCCCCATAACTCACCAACAGGCTTGAGTCCTGTCAATTGCCCTCAACCTGGTTTGGCCCATCTGCCAAGACAGTTTTACAGGGGTGTTGCCACTGTGCATGCTACAGCTTCTTGGAGTCATAGGGGAGAGTGGGATAACTGGTTGGACACCAAAGGTAGATGTGTTTGGATACAGCAGCCCTGAAAAAGTCTCAGCAAGCCCCCATACCAGACTTCTAGTCCTCCCCAAACACCCCATACACCTACCTAATACACAGTTAGCAAATGACAGCAGTATGATGGGAACCAAGGTCCAATCCACTAGCCCACACTGCCTCTGCCAAAGCAAAAGCTTTGGGAGAGAGGTTGAGTCAGATCCCCAGGAATGCTCAGAGGACAAAGAGACAAGGAAGGCTGTGTGGTGATTTGCTCTCTGGGAAGCTATCCAGGACAACACAGAGAATTTCCTAAGACAAATCTGATGACTGCTACACATTTCTTCTAATTTACATGGGTGCAGAAGATACGTTTAATAAGGTGGAAAGAGCATTAGTGTTGGAGAAAAAGGACCTGGGTTCCAATCCTTCCTGTGATGGGAGACCTGGGGCAAGTATTGTTACCTTCCCGGACTCAGTCTCTTCATCTGCAAAATAAAGAGGTTGAACCAGACAGCCTCCATGCTTCCTTCCAACTGCAAGCCTGTGATCCAGGATCCTGCCTGAAGAAGGTTAGAGAGAAATCTTGGACAAAAAAGTAAAACTATTAAAAGGCCATGTTAGGCTTTCATGGTAGCTTCCTATCGAAGATGGGTCTTCAGAAGAAGGAGGAAGAGTGTGGGGGAACAGCTGAGGAGGAAGCTGCTGTCTGAGAAAAGGATGCAGCTTTTTGTACTGCTGCTTGAATAGCAGAAAGGCTCAGAAATCTAGGATAGACGGACATCACAGGTCAGCCCCATAAGGCCTGATTTTTTTTTGGTCTTGACCTCTGAACATGATTTACTTTTTTCAAAGCCTTGGATTGTGGTCAATAAGGAAGTCAGCAAATATTTATTAAGCACCTACTGGGTTTCAGGAAGTATAATAAGCACAAGAGATAAAGAAACTCACAGTCTAATAGGGGAGACAACATGCAAACACATATACACATATACATATGTGTATGTATGTATGTATGTGTGTATACATATGTGTGTGTGTATATATATATATATTTGATAAATTGGAGGCAGCCTCAGAGGGAAGGCTCTAAAATAAAGGAGTAGGAAAAGTGTCTTGCAGAAGGTAACACTTTAGCTGAAATTTGAAGAAAGCCAGTGAAACTAGGAGTCAAAGACGATAATAATAATAGCTTACATACAGTGTTTTAAGGTTTGCAAGCTCTGTAAACTTATCTGATTTTATTCTCACAAACAACCCTGAGAGGTAGGTGTTATTATGATCCCCATTTTACAGATGTGGAAAGTGAGGCAGGTAGAATTTAAGTAAGTTTCCCAGAGTCACACAGCTAATGAGTGTGTAAGGCTGCACATGAATTCAAGTCTTTCTGACCCTAGGTTCAGTGTTCTCCCCATTGCACCATCTAGTTGAGGAAAGAAAGAGTTCTAGGCATGGGGGAAGGTCAGTACAAAGGTGTAGGACCCAAGAGCTTGGGTGTCTTGTCTGTGACACTGGATGGCAGAATATGTGAAGAAGTGTAAGGTGTAAGAAAGTTGGAAAGTGAGAAGAGGGGCAGGTTAAAAAAAGCCTTGAACACCAAGCAGAGGGTTTAGATTTGATCCTGAAGGTAACAAGGAGCTGCTGGGGTTTGTTAAAATGGGGAGTGATATGGTCACACCTACATTTTAGGAAAATCAGTTTAACAGTTGAGTGGGAGACAGATTGGAGCAGCAAGGAAGGCAGGGGCTCAAGCAGTAGGCTACTGCAGAAATCCAGGGAGCAGGTGAGGAGGGCCTGCACCAAGGTAGTGGTGCTGTCACAGGAGGAAGGGAGTGTATCCAAGAGATATTAAAAATGTCGAAATGCCAGGACTCAATTGACAGCTGATTAAAACGGGGAGTGAGAAAGAGTGAAGAATTGAGGATGACACCAAGGATGTGAACCTGCGAGATTGGGAGGGCGATGGCACCCGAGATAATCGTAGGGAAATTAGGAAGAGGGTTGGGCTGGGGGTGGAGAAGATGATGATTTCAGTTTTGGACATACTGAGTTTAAGATATCTATGGGCCATCTGGTTGGAGATGTGAGTCTAGAGGTCAGCAAAGAGCTTAGGGCTGGACAAACAGATCAGTAAATCATCTGAACAGAGTTGTTAAATGAAACCCCCAGAGCTGATGAGATCATGCAGTGAAATAGCAGAGAAGAGAGATAAAAGAGAACCCAGGACAGAACCCTAGGGGACCCCTACAGTCAGATGGCGGCAGGTAGATGAAAATCTAGCAAAGGAGACAGAAAGGTCAAACAGGTAAGAGAACCAGGAGAGAGCAGGGGTGGGGAACTTGGGGCCTCAAGGCCACATGTGGCCCTCTAGGTCCTCAAGTACAGCTCTTTGACTGAATCCAAACTGCACAGAACAAATGCCCTTCATAAAAGGATTTGTTCTGTAACACTTGGACTCAATCAAAAGGCTGCACCCAAGGACCTAGAAGGTCACATGTGACCTCGAGACCTTCAGGTTCTCCTCCTTTGGTCTAGAGAAAAGAGAGTGTCAAGGAGAAGGCAGTGGCCATCCTTGGTGTTAAAGGCTTTGAAAAAGTCAAGAAGGATAAGGATTGAGAAAAACTCATTAGATTTGGTAAGTGAGAGATCATTGGTAAGTTGAAGAGAGAAGTTTCTGTTGAATGATGTGCTTGTAAGCCAGACTGTAGTGTTAAAAGAGAGTAAGATGAAAGGAAGTGGAATGACCTATTGTGGATGATGGCCTTCTTAAGGAGCCTGGTCACCTTGAGGCCGCAGGTTCCCCAGCCTTAGACTCCACGAGGAGCTGTCACTCCCAATGATCATTTCGATGGTGATGATTTTGAAATCTGTTTCTCAAGCCCTTGACCTCTCTGCTGATCTCCAGGCTCACACTCAACTTGCCTATTAAACATCTCAAACTAGATATCCCAGAGACTCTAACTCAACATGTCTAAAAGTGAACTCATTATATTTCTCCCACACACACACACACCTCTACCACAGCCCTCCAGGTCACCACCTCGCTGTGAGTCTTGACTCCTCACTTCTTCTCTCACCTCCCATATCTGATCTAGTGGGAAGGCCTGTCACATCTACCTTTCCAATGTCTCTCCTCTGACAATGTCACCATTCTAATGTGAGTCCTTGTCACCTCACTCCTGATCTCCTGCAATAGTCTGTGAGTTGGTCTGTGGGGTCCAAGCCTCCCCCCTGCCCCATCCATCCTCTATCCTGCCAACAAAGTTGAGGCCTAATCATGTCATTCACCCAATCCAGTTAACTCCAGTGACTCCTTAACACCTCCAGGATCAAATGCACAGCCCTCTATTTGGCATTCATCTTTCCCCCGTCACCTTTCCAGCTGTCTTATATACACCAACTCCTCTTACATCCTCCTTAGTCAGTGACACTGGCCTCCTTGCTATTCCTTGAACAGGACACTCCATTTCTTTCTTTTTAATTTATTTATTTTAGTTTTCAACATTCATTTCCACAAGATTTTGAGTTATAATTTTTTTCTCCCCATCTTTCCCCTACCCTGACCCCAAAATAGCAAGCCTACTGAATACCCTGTAATGTAATGCCAAGGAAAGGCAACTTCCCAAGGTTCAGAATACCAGCATAGGGGCTCTCCATTTTATTCAGTGACCAACAAAGAACAGAGAAGATCAAAACATGACATCATTCCAAATACAGCATTTACTAAATGTGATTAAATAATCTCCAAGTACTACCCCACCCCAGGACCTTCCATTCATTCAATCAATCACCAAGTCCCTGTTCTAAATACTACTCCACCCCTAGGCTGTACCTTCATTTAGTCCACCACAAAACCCCTCTTCTCAAATGGAGATTAGTTTCCAAACATAAGTAAAGTACCTTCATTTGTTCAATCACAGAGCACAAAAGGGTCAAAAGTTCCCCACCCCTGGATCACAATTGAATCTACCCCAGAGTTACCTCAAGTTTAAGCACAGCACTTAATACCCAAATGGAGGTCTTTTCCAAGGCAAGTTCTCAGCAATATTAGTTCCTGGGGAGACAAGGCTTAGCAAGGCCACAAGATACATTGCCAGTCCCTTCATTAATTCATCCTCTGTCTGTAGAACAGTCCTAGAACCCCTGAAAACATTAGCAAAACCCTCTCCCAGGATTTCTGTAAACATACAACAAGAAAATCCTTCTTCAGGGCTTCTGAACCAACAGCAAGGTTCCCAGACCCCTGCAACAACAGCACTGTCCTTCACCAGTGGACAGTATTCATTCTGTCTGCAGGACAGTCTCCAGACCCCTGCAACAACAGCACTGTCCTTCACCAGTGGACAGTATTCACTCTCTGTCTGCAGGACAGTCTCAGGAGCTCTTAGCCAACAGCCAGGTTCCAGGACTTCTTCAACAAAAGGACTGTCTTTCACCAGTGGACAAATCTGGCAAAACAACATCAAAACAGACAGACAAAGTACCAGCAAAACAGCCATGTCTCCTCAGTCCTTGGCAGCTCCGGGGGCAGGTCTCAAAAGTCCCCCAGCAATTCTCTTAGTCTCTCTCTCTGCCTCCACGAGGTGCTGCTTCCAAAAAGTTCTTCTGCCTCTCTCTTGTGTCTCTCCAAATCTATGTCACCAGCTCCTCCCAGTTCAGGACTCTCTTTTCACATCAACAAGTCCATCCCACAGGTGGGATTAACAAACTCTGGGTTTTAACACAATCAATTTGAAAACCAAGCCAATACAGGGGGATCTTTATGTTCCATTACTATCACATACCCCTTCCCCCAATCTGTTGTCTCTTATATCCTCCCCCTTCACCCCCTAATTTTCTAGTAGGGCAAAAGGGGTGTCTACACCCCAGTGCCTGTATATCTTTTTCCCAGTTGCATGTAAAAAAATGTTTTTAAGCATTTGTTTTTAAAACTTTGAGTTCCAGATTTTTTCCTTTCTTTCCTCCTCACCCACCCCCACCGGGAAGATAAGCAATTCAATATGGATTGTACACGTGTAGTTACCAAAATCTTTTCCATAGTAGTTATATTGTGGAAGACGAACTATATTTCCCTCCTTTCTATCCCACCCCCCACTTATTCTGTTTTCTCTTTTGACCCTGTCCCTTTTCAAAAGTGTTTGCTTCTAACCACCCTCCCCCCAAATCTGCCCTCCCTTCTATCCTCCCCCCTCTTATCCTCTACCCCCCTCTTTTCCTGTAGGGTAAGATACCCAATTGAGTGTGTATGTTATTCCCTCCTTAGGCCAAATTCAATGAGAGTACGGTTGACCTATTCCCTTTCACCTTCCTGCTCTTCCCCTCCATTGTAATGGTTTTCTCTTGCCTCTTTTATAGGAGATAATTTATAGTAATCTATTGCTCCCTTTATCCTTCTCCCAATCTCTCTCACCTCTTAATTTCATTTTTAGATATCATTCCTTCATATTCAACTCATCCTGTGCCCTCTGTCTATGTATATGTGTACATACATACGCATATACACATACTCACATATATATCTGTATATACATACATCCTCCTATACATACATACGTATGTATATATACATATATATTCCCTTCAACTATCCTCATACTGAGAAAAGTCTTATGAGTTACAATGATCATTTTTCCATGTAGGAATGTAAATAGTTCAACTTTAATAAGTTCCTTATGATTTCTTTTTCCTGTTTACCATCTGATGCTTGTCTTGCTTCTTGTATTTGAAAGTCAAATTTACTGTTCAGCTCTGGCTTTTTTATCAAGAATGCTTGAAAATCCTCTATTTTATTGAATAACCATATTTTCCCCTGTAGCATTATATTCAGTTTTGCTGGGCAGGTGATTCTTGGTTTTAGTCCTAACTCCTTTGACCTCTGGAATATCATATTCCAAGCCCTTCAATCCCTTAGGGATGACCTGGGGATCGAATCCGGACTCAGACACTTAGCACCCACCCAGAAACACCTGGCCATGTAACCTTGAGCAAGTTACTTACCCCAGATTGCTTAAAAATAAAGAGAAAGAAAAGAAGGTGGATGGAGCAAGAAAGGAAAAGGTTTTGGATGAAATCCTGTTTGTTACCCATGGAACAGGCATTTCAGAGAGCACAGTGGAAAGGTTGGGTAGTTTTCAAGTGAGAAGGTTGAGAACTTTGGGTTGAGGGGAATGAAAATAAGGAAGTGGTCAGCAGAAGGCGAAGAGCAGAGTGTTTGAATAATGGCAGCCAGAGACTCAGAATCACTGACATGGGCTGGGTGTGATGGTGTTGGAAGCATGTTAGTCATTGAGGAATGAGTTCAGGTATGTTCCAGTTGTCCACAGGAGTTCACTTGTTGGAGGAATTGTTCCAGGCTGGGAGGGGGCGGGAGGGAGAGAGGCAGGCCCTGTGAATCTGAAGAGGGCACTCTGGAAAGACTCTAGTCTGGTTCATTCTTTGGGTTTCAAATTTGGCTTCCAACTCCTCTTTTGCCTCCAATGTCCCTCTTCCCTCACTCCCACTGCCCCTGCCCTGGTCATTGGCTTAATCAAAACCTCAGGTCAGCCCCATTCAGTACAATAGTACATCTGGCTCCACTAAACAGACTGCCTTCTAGATCTCAAATTATGTGATTCATAGAAAGTGTAAAAAAGCCTTTGCTTGCTCATTCATTGCTCACATATTTTTTTCCTTGGTAAACAAACTAGCACTCTGAAGCAATGTTACAGAGACAGTCATCATTGACCTCATCCTTCCAGTCTAAGGAATATATCCTGAAAGTATTATCAGAAATAAGAAAAAAAAAGTTATCTGGACCAAGCTTTTCATAGTATCACAATTTGTAATCTGAAAAACTGGAAAGTAACCTAGATGGTTAATGGCAGAACAGTAAAATAAACTGTGCTATTCCATCATAAATAAATTCCATTATAATATGATACCATAACATAATTAAGGCCAGTAAGTACACGGGGTAAAAAGAAATCTGGAAAAAATGCAAAGGGAAAAAGTAGAACTAGGACAACAGGGTCCACACTATGCCCATGGGTCATTCTATGTGAGGACTGACATTTATACACTTGACATAATGATGTCATTCCTGTTCTTTTTAGTGCAAACGATAACAGTCATAAACTTAACACACATCATCATCTCATTGGAGCCCCATAACAATCCTGTAAGATAAACACTATCACTATTATGATTCCCATTATACAGATAAAGACATTAAGGGTTCATTTCAGAAAGGTTCAGTGACTTGTCCATAGTCACACAGCTAATGTGTCAGAAATGAGATTCAAATCCAGGTATCTCCTGACTCCTGATCCAGTACTCTAACCAACTCTCCATGCTGGATGTCACATGGAGGGTGAAGTCCTTTTTTAACATACTAAATACCAGAGTGTCCACTGTATACATGCGTAGTTTCTCCCACAGGAATATGACTAGGAATGAAAGCTTAAATACCTACCAAAAGTTTTTTCCCTAAGGAAAGAATAAAAGCCACTTATAAAATACAGCATGAAATGTGGAACGGAAGAGAAATGTTGTATAAAATATTCTCAGAGATTGGTATAAGAAATCATCCCTGTTCCTTCTCACGGACCCCACCTGCCACCATCCATGAAGCCCTGAAGAATAGGTCTTCCATTCACTAGCTGCCAAATTGTCAACATCTTGGGGCAAGGTTACCGCTCTTTCCTTCTCTAAGCCTTCAAGAAACCTTAGCTTCCTTCAAGGCTCAGTTCCTAGGTCGCTTCCTGCTGCATGCCTCTCCTGATCCCCGTGGTTGTTCCAACTTGCTCACTTCCCAAATATTCATACACCTGCTTCTCAGATTGCAGGAAAACATGGACCTACTGAGGGCAAACATTTCTATGTAGCCTCTTCATCACACTAGGGCCTACTGGATTGGATTGAATTACACGCCTTCCAGGAGCCAGGCCTTCTGGGGATGTATGGGGGATATGCAGAATCCAGTTCCTAAGGAAAGACCAGTGGATGTGGAGTCTGCGCATCTGGATGGGAAGCCCAGCTCTGATGTCTGGGGCCAGCATTGGTTTCCTCAATCAGAAAGTGAGAAGTGTTCAACAGATGACTTCCAGCTCTAATTGGAAGAGCTGCCACACGATCCCAAATCTGGTCTTGGCACCCTGTGTAGGGATCGGAAAGTTCCAGCTTTACTCTGGCCCATGGGACAGTCGGTGACGGTTCCACACAAAGTTCTGGTCTATGTCGAAGCCAAAGAAAATAACAAAACCTGTGCCTCTTTTGTTCCAGTTATATTCGATGGGTTCAAAGGTCAGTTCAAAGTCTGAGCATTTAATTTCTTCTTCCCCAGCAATTAACATAACTTATTAATAAGGCTTGTATTTGAAAAGGGTTTAACAAAATGTCAACTGCATCCCTATTCCATCAAGATAAGGGCTATATTTAGCTGGTTCTAATTAAAAATAGCTAAAATGCTGCTTGGTAAGGGGAAGGAAAAGCTGTTCGATCCATGTTGCCTTTCAAAAAACTTTGACATTTTTATTCCTTTGGTGCAAATGAATGCCTTGAATTAATAAGGTTTCATTTTGTCTGCAATACACCAAGTATCTGGAGTGGGTTATTGATCCTTATAAACGTGGCAAATTGGCTGGCCTCCTGCACAGTAAATTTTGGCCACACAAAAGGGCGCTGGTCACTTGTGTTGTTATTTAATGGTGCCCTTCCCCAATAATCCGATTGCCTATGGATGCTCTGGTTGTCAGGCAGGACCGAGACTACTGAAATAAATGGATAGCAGTATGTCAGTCAGTTTGATTCATGACCACTGCCACTGGCCCAGATCTATACAGTGAGCAGATAAAGGTCTCAGTCAATCAGAGAGATGGGGTGGGGGGCAGGGAGATCTAGCCCACTCCTTCCTGTCTCCCCGGGCTGGTGCCACAATTCAGAGGTGGTAAAGACATGATTGTGCCTGATGTTTTCTATACCCCTCACTCCGTGACCCTGCCTGTGTGAGGTGAGAAGATGGCGTGTGACAGATTTTTCCAGTCTTCAAGTCATTGATAATCCTGGCCACAGGGAGTGCCTCTGCCTGAGAAAAGCATAGGATACTCCAGCTTCAGAAGGATTCAGGAATTTCCCTCCCCCCACTTCTACCCTCAAGTCTCTGCTAGGTCAGAAGGGCCTTGCTGGTGATGACCTGTACACCTGGAAGGGGGCACCAGGGAGATCTCCCAAGACAGAAAGTAGTAGGAGCCAGTAGAGGAGCTCAGGGCTCCCCTAGCACGCTGTGGGGGCAGGAATGGGAGGAGACAGATCTTGGAGATCACTCTGATCATCATTTCTCTTGCAAGAGGGTTTTTTCCGGTAGCATTTGGTCACTAGGAAACTGGCACTTTTGCCCCACTTGATGCGTAATGTGCTGGGCCAATCCTTGGGACATTCCACTCCCCAAATCAGAGTAGGGCAGAGGGAAAGTCTCAGCTGAGCCAGGAACAGAAAATGTCCCTCTCCCACCCAGTCAGTCAGTGATTATTGGACCGACAGTTTCCTGACTGATGAACAGACCCACTTGTCATCCATAGGAGCCCAGATAGATTGGGATAAGCTCTGGTTCTCAGGACAGATCTGCATTTGGGGAATCCCAGCAATAGTAATAATAACATTCAAAAGTTCTTAAACCTTCCCAGTTACCAGAAAAAGGTGCCCTTAAAGCAAGGGGATTTTTGACCTATTTTTTTTCTTGTACCCTGCTGGCAGCCTGCTGAAAACTATGAATCTCTTCTCAGAAGAATAGTTCTATTATTCTATCACAATATGAGCATGGAGCACATTCTCTTTTTCCCCTAGGCCTTCCCTTCCCCCACCTTCTCTATTACAGTCAAGAACACTCGAAATCAAGACGGCATTCTGGACTCCTCACTATCTCTCACACCACTCCCCCTTCCATACCATCTGTTGCCAAGATCTGCTGATGTCACCTCTCCAAAATTTACCAAATACACCCCCTTCTCTTCCCTGACACTGCCATTCCTCTAGTGCAGGCCTCATCACCCCCCAGCTGGACTATTAAAATAGCCTTCTGGGGAATGGGGGAGGGGAGGGGAACCTGCCTGTCTCAGGTCTCTCCCCACTCTCACTCCGTCACCAAAGCGATTTTCCAAAATTACAGGCCCAATCATGTTACAGGCCTCCCACCCAATCAATAAACTCCAGTGACTCCCTATTGCCTCCAGGACCAAACACAAAATTCATTCAAAGGCCTTCATACCGTAGCCCCCACCCAGTCTTCCAGTCTTTTGATGCCTCACTCCTTGACCTGTATTCTTTTCTCCAGTGACACTGGCCTCCTGGCTGTTCCACGAATAAGACATTCCATCTGTTGGCTCTGACTCTGGCTGTGACCCTAGAGAGTGGCTCTGATCTTTGGATCTTTAATTCCCTTCCACAATCTACTGTGAACCTAATACACCAACAAAGTGCCGTATGGCCCCTAGCTCAATACTTGGGTGAGTGTGTGAGCTCACCAGGGTGGGCACACAGGCTGGTACAATGAATCTCACCCAATGTCTGAGGGAAAAAATGCAAAGAGGTTGGGGCAGCTAGGTGGAGCAGTGAATGGAGCACCGGCCCTGGAGTCAGGAGGACCTGAGTTCAAATCCAGCCTCAGACACTTAACACTTACGAGCCATGTGACCTTGGGCAAGTCACTTAACCCCAATTGCCCTGCTCTCCCCTCTCCAAAAAGCAAAAAAAAATGCAAAGAGGCAGGAAAGCATCATGGCTAGAGTACAGGCCTTGGAGTCACAAAAATTAACCTGGGTTCAAATCCTGCCTCCTATACTTCCTAGCTGTGTGTGACCCGGTGCAAACCGCTTGACATCTCTGGGCCTCAGTTTGCTCAGGGGATTGTTGCATGGCTTAAATGCAAACTTGGTCAACTTTAAAGCATAATCTAAATAGGAGTCATTCCTACTAATCCTCCCCCCTGCCTACAGCCTCAAGGCCACATATGACCCTCTAGGTCCTCAAGTACAGCCCTTTGACTGAATCCAAACTTCACAGAACAAATCCCCTCAATAAAAGGATTTGTTCTGTAGAACTTGGACTCCGTCAAAAGGCTGTAGCCAAGGACCTAGAGGGCCACATGTGGTCTCTGGGCTTCAGGTTTCCTACTCTTGGCCTAGAAAATCAAGGCTCAATTTCTCAGCAAAACTTTTTAAGTGTTTCGGGCTTTCTCTGCCCCATTTCTGCCCAGTGTCGTTACTGTCCTCCCAGTCCATCCTGCTCATTCTCACCTCCAAGACTTTGCTCCCATCACGCACTGCTCACCAACCCTACCCACCCTTCCAAACTGTATCTGAGTCCTACTTCCTCCAGGGAGCTTTACTGGATTTGCTTCACATTGATCCATGACTATCACTTCAGCAAAATATGGTTCCAAAGTTCCAGATTCGAGCTCATCTGCAGCATAGTGGTCATGCTTTTACTCTGGGGCACTTTGCATTTTAATACTGGCCACTGGGCACAGTGAGAATTAGGAGATTCTGTTATTTACTACCTGTGTGACCTTGGACAAGTCACTTACCCTCACTGGGCTTGTTTCCTCCTACTTGAAATGAAATGAGGTGATTGAAATCTAAGGTCTCCTCCAGCTCCAAATCTCTGATCTGGTGCAGTCCACAATGACCACTCCCCCCTTTGACCTCTTCCATTATTTATTGAAAGACAGCATAGATGAGGAGCTTGCGATTGAGAAACTAGAGTTGAAATCTTACCTTGGGCTCTAGCTCAGCGAGCAGGGACAAAGCATCTGACCTCTCTGACTTTTCTGGAAAGTGGGAGAAGGGAGGATGGTGAGACTCCAATGCATTCATGTCAGCAAAGCACTTTCTATAACGGAAACACCATCAACACATCAATTACTATTATTGCCAGTGCCAGTCATATCAGCACTTACCCATATACTGCCTTCGAGTGGGGCTTAATCGGTCACGTGTGAACTCGAGGGAACCTGCCGTGGGAGCACAAAGGCCAGCAAAGAGATTATTATACCCACCCAAATGGGGTAATATTTGCACTGCTGCCCTGCAGACAGGGGATACTTTCTGGGAGCAGCTGCTTCGCTAAGCCTCAGGTAGCATATCTGTGGATCATAGCAGGAGGAGGAATGGAGAGTGCAGTGCTTTGACAAGCTGCCTTTCCCCAAGCCAGAGTCATTCCTTGGTTCACCAAGACCTTGAACCTGGTAAAGGTCCAAGGGCTTTGGTTTCCCACCTTGGATGAATGAATGAATGAATGAACGAACGAACGAATGAACAAAAAATCATTTAAGTGCTAAGAACTAGGCTAAGCAATGGGGATACAGATAGAAAAAGTAAGCCTTACCAAGGTGAAGCCCCCTCCATCATCCCTGCTCTATCACATACCTTCAATCTCTCCAAGCTCATTCCCTACTGCTTACAAACATATTCTTGCCTTTCTCATCCTGAAAAATCTCTTACTCGATCCTTCCATCCCACTATCATCTCATTTCTCTTCTGTAGCCAAACGCCTTGAAAAGGCCATGTGACACAGGCACCTCCACTCTCTCTCCTCTCACTTTTTTCTTGACCCCTCATGAACTGGCAGAAAGCACTTTCTCCAAAGTTCCGAATGATCTCTTAGTGGACACGTCCAACAGCCTTTTCTCAGTCCTCATTCTCCTTGGCTTCTCTGCAGCCTTGGACACTGCCGACCATTTTCTTCTCCTTGATTTGCTCTTCTTTGTAGGTTTTCAGGACACCCCTGTCTCTCCAGGCTCCCCTCCTCCCTCCCTGACCACTCCTCCTCCATCTCCACAGCTGGGTCCTCCTCCAGATCACACCCTCTAACCATAGTGTCCCTCAGGGTTTTGTCCTGGGCCCTCTGCTCTTCTCCTTCTATATAACTTCACTTGGTGATCTTCTCAGCTCCCATTGATTTAATGACCATCTTTATGCTGATGATTCTCAACTTTCCTTTTCCTGCCCTGATTTCTCTGCTGACCTCCAATCTCACATCTCTTACGGCCTTTCAAACATCTCAAACTGGATGTCCAGTAGACAGCTTAAACTCAACATGTCTAAAGCTAAACTCATTATCTTTTCCCCTAAACATCCCCCTTCCTACCTCCCTATTATTCCCAGTCCCTCAGGCTCCCAAGCTAGGGGCCATCTTGGACTCCTGTCTATCTCTCACCCCGCCTTCCCCCATATCCAAGTGTTGTCAACACCTGTCTATCTCACTTTTGTGATACCTCTCAAACATCTCTCATCTTCTTTCCTCTGACCCTTCCCCCACCCTGGTACGGGCCCTCATCACCTCACACCTGCACAATTGCAATGGCTGCCAGGGCTCTGCCTGCCTCAAGTTTCTCTCCATTCCAGTCACCAAAGGCACTGTCCTAAAACGCAGGTCCGATCAGGTCACTCCCCTGCCCAATAACCTCCAGAGGCTCCTCATCACCTCTAGAATCAAATATAACATGATCTGTTTGGCATTCAAAGCCCTTTATGACCTAGCCCCTTCCTACCTTTCCAGTCTCCCCAACATGGCCTCTTTGATCCAGGGACAACAAGACCCTCCATCTCTCAGCTCTGGACATTCTCTCAGCTGTCCCCCAGGCCTAAAATGCTCTCCCTCCTCCACTCTGCCTACTGACCTCCCTGACTTCCTTTCTGTCCCAACTCAAATCTCATCTTCTACAGGAAACCTTCCCTCTGTTCATTATTTCCTATTTAACCTGGCTCTAGCTTGCTGTGTATATATTCAGTTGCAAATTGCCCCCCCACTAGACTGTAAGCTCTTGTATCCCTAGCGCTTAGCACAGTGCCTAGCACATAGTAAGTGCTTAATAAATGTCTACTAAATTTAAAAAGCAGAACAGTCTCTGTTCCCCAACAATTATACTCTAATTGTGGGAGTCAACACACACACACACACACAAAGTCAGCATTTGCTAAGCTACAAAGTCCCAGAAGTCCTAAGGGTTGCAAAGCAAGGCAGATGGCAAGGCCCAAGGGTCCTTAGGTTACATCAATTGGACAAATGGCAGTACTGCAGAGGTCTAGGGGATATAGAGGCAGGGCAGATGGTGAGTCCCTGAGGACCTTAGGAGGCAGCGCCAGGGCAGATGGTAAGACCTGGTGGTCCTCCATTTCACAGGAAGGAATAGAGTTGGTGACTCTCCTCTCTCATCCAAGCTGTGTGAGCCGTCAAGTAGCCCAGATGGGGTCTGGGCAGCCTGGAATAAGAAAGAAGAGGAAAGGGCTGAAGGGGGATAAGAGATGAAGGCATCCTACCTGGCCGGCCCAGATGAAGATTCAAAGGCTTAGTCAGATCAGAAAATTGCAGAAGCTAAAAGCTCTCTTCTTTCAATCCCCCACACAACTCCAACTGACTTCAAAGGCTATTGTTTTGTTAGCTACCCAGGGAATCACAGAAACCCCCTTCCTTTGAAAAATCTTGACGTTCTGAGTGGAAAAACTGCTCAGTGTTAGAGTCTCTGTGGAACATTGGTTATATGAAAGAAAAAATAGTAGTTGGGAAGAGAAGAGAAAGTTCAAGAAAAGTCGATAAATTGAGCAAGAGCTCCGAAGCTGTCGGTCGATTTGCCTCAGAAACTGGCCATTGATGCAGACAGAAAGAATCTCCAGTGCACTATCAGAAACCTGAGTCTGCCATCCAGAAAGGACAAAAACTATACAGGATAAATTTCACTAGAGCAATAAACTTCAGAGAAAAAATGACTCCTGAAAACCGCCATCTTGGTAAGGCATATCCCAGCCCCTCTCCCATCAATCCATGTCTACCACCCCCTTCCAACCTGATTCAAAGCTTGGAGTGGCCCAAAGTGGAATGGGCCATTCTCAGAGGACCTTTAAGCTGAGACTTGATGACCATTTGCAAGGTATGTTTTGGGGAGGATTCTTGTTCGGGTCTACATTGGCCTGGATAGTCCCTGAGGTCCCTTGAAAATCTGTGATTCTATGACATGGGCACAAATGCCCCCTCAGCTACCTCAATGTAACCTTGGGCAGATCACCTCATGTCTCTGGGTCTCAGTTTCCTCATCTATAAAATAGGGAATTGGGGCGGCTAGGTGGCGCAGAGAATAGAGTACCAGCCCTGGAGTCAGGAGGACCTGAGTTCAAATTCGGCCTCAGATGCTTGACACACTACCCATGTGACTTTGGGCAAGTCACTTAACCTCATTTGCCCTCCAAAAAGCAAAAAAAAATAGGGAATTAGACAGCCTCTAGTTTTTCCACCTTGAAATCTATGATCCCAGACCTTCTTTAAGTAACCCAACTTAACTCTGATCTTGCCTTTGCTGTTTCCCATGCTCTTAGAGAAGTAGTGTGGCATACTGGCTGAGGTCCAGAAGCCCTGGCTTGGAATCCTGCAGCAGACACTTACTACCTAGAGCTGAGGCAAGTAAGAAGGCAGGAGATTTTGAGCTAGAAGGGACCTGGAGAGCATCTAGTTCATCCCCCTCATTTCATGGGTGAGAGAAAAGAAGCCCAGAGTAGGGTAAGTGACTTACCTGAGCCCACACAGCTGGCAGAGTTAGGATTCAAATCCAGCCTCTCTGATCCTTAATTCTTCATCTGTAAAATGGGGATAGGTCTAAGTTACCTCTCAGGGCTGTTGGTGGGTACAACTAAAATGAGAAAT
Source organism: Petaurus breviceps papuanus (assembly GCF_028583685.1). NCBI lineage: Eukaryota > Metazoa > Chordata > Mammalia > Diprotodontia > Petauridae > Petaurus > Petaurus breviceps. The sequence continues at coordinate 3,675,377 of NW_027187307.1, forward strand.
ATTAAGTGCTTGGCCTGGCAGCATTCATGTGCTGGTGGAAGACAAGTCTCATCAAGCTCATGCTTTTGTGTGTTGTGTTCAAAGCCTCCTGGAGTCCTGGGAATGTGCTGGTCTCTGCAGCGATGTTGCTACCTCCTCAGGAGCAGGAGTGATTACTTTTGAAAATCCCCCCATAGTGCCCAGCACAGTGCTGAGCAATCCAGGAGGGCTGCTTCACCCTCTAGTCTCCCCCTGCAATCCTGCAGGCAACGGCCTTTGGGTGAATGAGAGCACAGTGCAAGCAGGACTCCAAATCCAACCTTTCCATTGCACTCCTGGAAATCTCTTTAGCCAAATGCACTGTTTCCATGGCAGTGACAGATAATTTCAGAGCAAGATGACATCAGGGTAGCAGAGATCCTCTGGGAAGCCAGGACAAAATCACTGATCTTCTAGATGATTTGTCTAGCAGACAGCCAAGCTGGAAAGTGTCGTGATCTGGGCATAGAGCTTTTATTTCCAGTCTCCCCCCCAATCCTTCTCCCCAGTCTGAATTTTATACCATTGACTTAGAGACAAACCTGTCCAGCATGGTCCCATACCTCTGTATACACCGGTGTCCTCTGCAGATACTAACCAAGGACGCTGGGACTCACATCCCCGGAGGCAAAGTGCCAACAACTCATGTGTGAGCTCCTGGGGCCACTACAAGGGGAGAGTTTGCCTGACTGTATTTGTCATTTACTCCCACTGACTGCTTCCCCTCCTTCCTTATGGGGTTTAAGACACAAAAAGGAAAGAACTTTATGCAGTAGAATTGTCTGGCAGAAAAAATAGAATCCTGATACTTAATGCTTCGGCCCTCCCTCCTTCCCTAGACCTTGGGTGACTCATCCCTGAGTTACTGGGCTATCCTTGGAACCGATTCCCCTGCCCCAACTCTCTGTTCTCTCTCTGCTCCAATGCTGCCAGACAAATCTCCATAAAATGTTGCCTTCATTGTCTCTCCCAGGTCAAGAGTCGCTTGGGCACTGAGAATATTCCCCGAAGAAGTTTCAGACATAAAGCAAGTTCCACACACCCCAAACATTCATAGCAGCCCCTTTAGGTGGGAGCAAGGAGACATAAAGTGGCTGCCTGTCCATTGGAGAAAGACTGAAAAAAGGTGGCCCATAAATGGGATGGGCTACTACAAATGATGAATACAAGGAATTCAGAGAAATAGGGGAAGAACTGTTTGAACTGATGGAGAAAAATAAGAAAGACCAGAAGAATAATATAACAGAATGCAAAGCTCACTAAAAGGAAGCCCGACACTGAATAATCAAAAAACCAGCAATGGTCTGGGAGAAGAGAAAATGAAACACAGTTCACTCCTCTAAGCAGAGAAACATGTGTGCATTGCATGTGTGTATGTGAGGGAGGTGTGCATTGTGTATACAGGTGTGTGTACATGTGTGAGTGTGTACATGCTTGTTCTTGGATATGTGTGTGTGGCAGGGCATGTGTGTGTAGGGGGGGGTGAATTTGTGTCCATATGCCTTGGTGGGGTTTGTGTAGCAGGGCAGTTTATAAAGACAGAATGTTGCGTATAATGTTCACTTGGGGACTTTGTGATCTTGGCCAAAAAAAAAAAATTGGAGGAGCTTTGCCTCAATGTGCTCTAGGTTAAATTCCAGCTTTAACATCCTCAGTGACAAGCATGTGGAATCACTGGTTAGGACCACGTGCCACTGAGGCCAATGTCATGAATCTCTATATAGCTATTGTGCTTTGTTTGTTGCTGAGTCATTTCAGACTCTTCCTGACCCCATTTGGGGTTTTCTTGGCCAAGATATTAGAGTGGTTTGCCATTCCTTCTCCAACTCATTTTACAGATGAAGAAACTGAGGCAAGCAGTTAAGTGATTTGCCCAGGGTCACACAGCTAGCAAGTGTCTGAAGCCAGATTTGAACTCAGGTCTTCCCGGCTCCAGGCCAGTGTGCCAAATAGCTACTGTGCACTATATCATTCATTACAGCCAGCAAAAAGGTGAATGGGAAGCTTCAAGAAAAGCTTGCCATCAATGGAGATGTCCAACCAAACCTGGGAAGTGGTAGCAACGTGCAGTAGATTCAAACTCAGAGGCCACAGGTTCAAATCTTGGCACCTCCTCTAGCCTGGATGACCTTGGACAAGACTCTTGACCTCTCCAGGAAGATGTGACTCAGTGAGATTGCCTTCTATGAGCCACCCAGCCTGAAAGTGATGATCCAGTGGGTTTGGATTACATGGTCTCCCCATTTTCTTCAAATTCTGGGATTCTGTGAGACCACATGAAGTTTCAGAAGAAACCCATTCTCACTACTGGAAAAAACAATGCAAAGCACCTATTTTCTTACTGGAAGGTAACATCACCTTCATCTACAAGAGGCAAACAATCAAGAGACCTACCAGAGAGTGTAAAAAACACCTGCAAGGATTTTGAGCTGGAAATTTCCTGAGAAGGCATCTATTCTAGCCTCTTCATTTAGAGAGGAAGAAACTAAGACCCAAAGCTATATAAGGTCACCTGTGTTATAAAGAGAAGAGTGAACTTTTAACCCAGGTCTTCATATTCCAAACCCATCGCTCTTGGTACTATACTCTACTTCTAACACCCTAGATGAAGGAGCAAGTCTATAGGAAGGAAAGTGACTTGCCCAGGATCACCCAGGTCACAAATGGCAGAGTAGAGATTCCAAGTCAGTTCCTCTCCTTCCAAAGCCAGTGGAATTCTTCTAGGGCTTCAGTGTCCCCACATCCTCCTCCCATCATGGAGACCCATAATGATAGCTTGTTGTGGTCAGGGTTCTAACGACTACATCTAAAGTCCCTACACGAATGAACAAGGCCTTTTCTGATCCACCAGGGACTGGTACCTCCCCTCGAAAAATCAGCAGGCATTGACTTTGAATATATTTTATATCCATTTATGTATATACATGTTGCAGCCATAGGTAGAATGTAAGCTCCTTAAGGGCAGGGATTGTTTCACTGGGGTCTTGGTTCTTCCAGCACCAAGGACAGTGCCTGGCACATTGAAGGCGCCTAATAAATGTTGATTTGACTGAATTTACTCCACTTCAGGAAAGTTTATTTTTTTTTAAGAATTTCTTTATAAAAGGAAGTTATCTGGCAAATGATAATATTTATTTTTGAGTTCAGATTTTCCCCAAATAATCAATATATGTTTTAATTCTGTGAGCTTGACAAACTCCTATTTGCACAGAGAAACATGCATGCATGCATATGAGTGTTTGTGCAGAGGGTGACAAGATGTCCTGTTTCCAAATGTCAAAAGGTCCTAGGTTCCCAAGCCTCTCAGATGGTCTGAGCTTTGGGAACAGGGTCTCGTGAAGAGCACTGAAATGACCCACCCTCCTTGCATGTCTTGTTTTCTTCAGGGTTCTTTTTTAGGGGGGAAGGCGGGAAGGAGGGGATACTGAGTGAACCACCTCAGGGTCCACTGCATCTCAATAATAATTCACATGCAATAATAATTCAAACTCAGAGGCCACAGGTTAAAATCTTGGCTCCTCTTTTAACCTGGCTGACCTTGGACAAGACTCTTGGCCTCTCCTGGCAGATGGGACCAAAAGCCAGCTCTTCCCACCACCCCGGTACACTCCATTGTCTTTATCCCTCCAACATGTTTCCACAATCTGGACCTCAGCTTCTCAAACTGCTGAATTCACTTCAGGTGCCCTTTGAACTTTCAGCCATATCGGTTCCCATCGTTAGCCCTTCACTCCCTACCCTGGGTCTTGACCATCACAGAAGAGTCAAGCCTTTGGCTGGGGGGTTCATTTGGTATTTCATTTCGTGGATTTTCATGTATTAGAACAGCCTTTGCATTGAGTCCCAGCTGAAGCTGACTGATGACTGAAAACCAGATACATTGGATCCATTCACGGACGGCCCTGCTGAGAATCGTCTACACGGAATGAGCAGGGCTTTACCCTCTTTCTGAATGAGAGAGAGAAGGAATTGGGAGTCAGGAGTCCCGAGTCTTTAGTGAACCATTTCACTCTTGAGGCCAGAGGCTAGCTTGACATGCTTCCCAATTTTGCCAAGGGCTGGCCCTGGTCTATTTGTCTCATCTGTTTCCATGCAATTGAGCTCACATTTCCTGAAAGCCTACTAGGTGCAAAGTAGAGCACCAGATTCCAAGATCACAGAGATGAATTTCAGAAATACCATTTTGCAACTATCATTTCCATTCAGCATCTCAGTTCTTGCAGCCTAAGTATCAAAAGAGGTTTTCATTTTCAGTAATCTGACAGCTCCAGTCTGCAAAAGCTAAATAGGAGAGACCTGAAATCCGCAGAGAAATGAAAGGATAGCAAATAAACCCCAGTGAATTTGATACGGTACAGAGAAGAATAGATTAAGCAGGAATGGGTAAACCAGGGGCTGGACGTTTGTTACCATGAGAACCAGCTTTGCCCTGGCTGCCTCAAAGGCTGCATTCTATGGTATGGGGTCAGATAAAGGATGCCTCCCACCCCCCAGCCACATAGCTTATTACTGACTATAAATGGGACCCCAGCCATCAGCTTTGCCCCTTTTCAATCTTCCCAATAGAAGCAGGGCAAGGTAGGAGAAAGATGGTTGGCTCTGGAGTCCAGGGGCTGAAGAAGTGCTAAAGACATCGAGCCTTTTGGCCTCAGCCTCATGTGTGAAATGAGGGGCTATACCCTCCTTCCAGCTACAAATCTATGGCCTCAGCCCTTGGAGCCAGGCGATTTCAGGCTTTGGGATTCTCTCTCCTTGCTCCCTTAGTTCTGAAGGCAGCCCCCATTCTCCAGAACAGCTCCCATTTTGAGCTTTACTGAATCTTGCCCTCGGGCCTGCACATGGTACAATCCTGGCAGGTCAGGCTTCTTTGGGTTCGTGCACTGCATCCCTAGCATGCTACACAGTGCTAGGCACAGAGTAGGAACTCAATCAAAACTTGCTGGATTGAATTGAATCATGCCATATCCATAATCCTAATCCATAAACCTCACTTCTGTCCACCCTGAATATTGAGCCTCCATGTAATCAGAGCAGGTAACACAAAGGATTACTGTTTACATACTGGTACTTTAAGGGAACATTCATAGTCAGCAAAATTCAGGTGGCACATTTGTGCAAAACAAGAAACAAGCACGACTTCCCAGAGTAAAACGGAGATTGGTCTTTCTACTGGCACAGAACACAGTCTCCAACTGAGTAGGTAGGTCTTAGGTAGGTCTCCCCTCCTGGAGGCAGGGGAGGAAGCGATTTGCCCCCCAAGATCATACAACAAGTGAGTATCAGAGGGGAATCTTCTGAGCTCCCAAGTGAGCACTATATTCACTAGACCACATCGCTCCTCTTTCCCCAGAATGAGCAGGAAGACAACGCAGCAGCCTGCCTGCCATTTCTCGAAATCCACTTTGGATTTGGCCAGCTCTTGTCTTAGGAGAAGTAATGGATGGGGGGGGCGGGTCCACATGCACACTGTGAAAGCGAGAAATGAGCCAATTAGTGGCAGTGCCAGAACAAACCCCACTCTCTCCCAATTACCTGCAAAGTTCATGGCAAATAGGCTTGGGGCCTGAATTACCCTAGGTAATTTCCGCCTTTCTCCACTTCCTTTCGTGTGGCAAATAATTAGGGTTCATTAATTCCCCACCTAAAAAGCTAGAGAGTTAATGTTCAATTGAGGGGTCCTGCTCTCCCACCTGTTCCACCGCTCTGTGACAAATAGCATTCGAGGAAAACTAGGTCAGCCTGACAGCAGGCTTGTTCCTTTGTTTGGCCTGTTTTCCAGTTGCCTTCTTTGGAAGTCATTTTCTATATAATGCGATCCTCTTTCATGACTCCCCCCCACCCCGAGCAGAAGCACATTGCCAATAGCGACTTATTATAAGCAGATTTTCAATGTGTACATTATGAGGCACTTAAAGCCTGTGGGCCCTTCATTCTTCTCTCCCCTAAATGGAGGCTTTCAGGCCATTTGAGTCTTTGGCTCGGGAGTGTTCGAGATTCTGCCCACTGCCCGTTCGTCTGGGCAGAGCCTTCTGTTTGCCTTATGCCAATCCAAATGTCCACAGCCACCCCCTTTGTTAGTCTATCCCATGAACGAGAGACAAGTTGTGTAAATGGCACGGCTATTTGCAAATGGAAGAACAAAATTGACAGGACATCCTGGGCAAATATCACTGATTAGCGATTGGCTGGAACAAAATGACTCGGTGGTATAATATGCCATCCGTGGTTTCCAGAGTTAAGAGATGATGTTGTCACTTGAACATTAGAGCTGGGGCTGAGGGAGGGAGGCCTTGAAAGTTCCCAAATGACTGCTTAGGCACCTCTTCCAATTGCTGGCTTCTTCCCAAGTATGGTGCAGGCAAAGCTTTTCCTGGTACTTCCCTCCCCTGACCAAGGTATCAGTACCAGCTCCCCCTTCTAACTGCTCAGTATGAAATGTACTTTTACTGACCTAGAAAAACCTGTACATGTTGATTTGTCTCCATCATTCTGGCCCCAGACTAAGAGTAGAATGCAAGTTCCCTGAGGTCATTCCCTAGCACTCATAGTAGGCACTACATAAATATTTGTTTAATTGAACTGAACTCCTGATGAAGCCCATTTTACATAAAATTGGTTTCTATCATTGGTATTTGGAGGTATTTTTTAAAAGTCTCAGACAAATGTAATTCCTGTTGATGATGAGAGGAAGAATGATTTGATCCTTTTGAAGAGTAAACACAACATGTAACCAGAGAAAGAAGGGAGATCAGATGCGAATAAAGATCCAGAGGAAGTCCCAGGTACCTGGAGACAGGGGAAACAAAGATATTTTCTCTTTCAAAGGCGGAACAAACAGACAGAGACTCTGTGATTGAAATGGGCAATGAGGTTCAGAAGATGGGAGAGAACAAAGGCAGAGTAAATAGAAAGAAGGGGCAAAACACTACTCAATGGACCGGCAGCTGGCAGCCTGTGAAGGCTGAAAGGAGATGAGGCCCTGAGAACAAAGGGGCAGAGCAAACCATCACAATAGAGCATGGTCAAAGGAGCAGGATGGCATAGTAGGGAGAGCACAGGGAGGGCAATCCCAGGTCTGCCACTAGCCAGGAGAGTGGCCCCAGCCAAGCCCATCTAACTCAATTAAATTCAACAAACGTTTCATGAGTGGCCACTGTGTGCCAGGCTCTGGGCTGGGATCTGGGTACACAAAGACAAAAAGGACACCCATCCTGGAAAGTGGTATGTAAGACTTACAGGGAAGGCTTGTCACATGGGCCCTAATAAGGAGGAAATGCAAAACATATGCCAAGCAAGAAGAAAGTGATTTCAAGGGAAAACACAAAGAGGGAGGCTGAGCTGTAGGGCTATGCCGGGAAGGAGGCCGAGCATTCCAGGCATAGCAAATAGCCCTCATAAAGGCAGGGAGCAATGGGAGAGTATGCCAAGGTCAGGGAACAAGTAAGTCGGCTTGACTGGAACGCAGACTAGCAAGGGGGAGTAATAGGAACCCAATTTGGAAAGGTAAGCTGGTGCTAGATTGGGAGGGGTGTTCAACATCAAGCTGAGGAGTTTATAATCTATCCTAAAGCCAATGGGGAGCCATTGACACTTCTTGAGCAGGAGAGTGGTCCCGGGTAAAACCTGGGTTTTAAGATTATTTTTGGTAATACTTGGAGACTAGATTTGAGAGAGGAGAGACTGGTAGCAGCAGGGAAAGCACTCTGGAGGTTTCCTCTCACTGGACCTCAGTGTTCTCCTCTGAAGAATGAAGGGGAAGATTTGAGGGTTTCCAGGGCCCAGAGCAACTCTGATTCTCTCTGGTTCCCAGATAATCTCCTTATAAGAATGAAAATGTCTGTCCTTTACAAAGAACCCTAGGATGTAAGAATGGGAAACAGTGCCACGAACAGCACATTTTGTTAGGTTTGGTTTTTCTGTCATCTTTCTAACTTGCTTCGGTTGTTGACTTGCCTATTTCACATGATTCACTTTCTCCAGGCCAACCAAGTTGGCCTACAAATTTGTCCCCACACACAACATTCTACCTCTTGCCTTCATGCCTTTGCCCATGTTAGGAAGGAGGGAGTCACAGCAAAATGGAAGACCACAGCTGGATGTGGCCAGATTTTCCCCTCATGTGTAGCCATGGTGCATTATTCATGCTAGGTGACCTCACTTCACGTGATGACAGAAGGCCCTCAGGGTGGGGAACACAGCCTAACTGCTCTCCTGTCGTGCAAGTTTGCCCAGGCCTGTCACTCCTGGATGGTAATGAGAGAGAAATGAGTTTCTGCTAACTGCGATGATCCCTAAATGGCAAAGACTTCATATGTTCAGCCTTGCCCGGCCCATGCACAGGTTCCCTGGCTTCCTGCTGAATCTGCGCCTCAGAGCTTCCAATGTAAGTCCCCCGTGGCCAGCCTCTTCTGTTCCTTCCCGATCCCCCAGAAATTCCACTGCCTTCCCTCTGTGGGTTCTCTCCAATTTACGGCTCCATGATTAGATCGAAGGCTCCTTGAGGGCTGGGACTGTTTTTTGCCTTTCTTTGAATCCCTAGTGATTAACACAGTGCCTGGTATACAGCAGGCATGCAATAAATGCTCACTGACTGACTAACTAAACAAAATACTGAGAAAGTATATGGAGGAGAGAACACTAAGGAGGGGGAAGGAAGGAAAACATCAGGCCAGGCTTCTCGGAGGAGGCGACTGAGGGAAAAGGAAGAGGATGAGTCGGAAAGGAGTGGGAGGAGAAGAATGGCATTCCAGGCACACAGCTAAACCACTCACCAGCAAGTGAGTCGATTTGGCGAGAATGTGACAATGTCCTATCACATATTGTAACTGGAATAGCCCACATTTAGATAGGGCTTCAAGTTTTGCAAAACACTTTTTGTGCATCACCTTATTTGAACCTGACAGCAACCCTGAGTTTAAATGTTATTATGATGCCCATTTTCCAGATAAGGAAAGTGAGTCTCTGAATAGTTATATGACCGGCCTTCTTGACTCTAAGTCTAGCACACAACGCTGCCCCCCTACACAAAATGTGAAGGAGAATAAAATGAAATGAGTGAGAAAGGATTGAAAGCAGATTGCACAAGGCCTTCAAGAGCTGTCTGGAACTACCACCTCCAATTTGGGGAACACGAGACTAAATCATTTGACCCTGAAAAAGCAGTGGATCAAAGAATAAACCATTGAAGCAATAGATATCATTAAAGACAACAATGAGAAAACATGCCAAAATTGTCCTTATGATAATTAATGTCACTGAGTGCCCCTAACAACAATGAAAAAAGGAGGAAAAATAGGGCAATGAATTGGGTAAATATGGCCCTCAACCCCTAGGGAGTTAAAAAACAATACATTAAAAAAACCAAATAACTGAACACCAAACAGAAATTATAAAAATCATAAAAACAGAAAAATTTCAAACCATAAAACAAAAAACAACTATCCAATCTGATTTTGAAAAACATAGAGGAACACCAAAATTACCAGTATCAAAAAATGAAAAAGAATTTACAAGAAATGATGATGTAGTCAAGGAAATTATCAGAAATTATTTTGCCCAATTATATGCCAATAAAATGGATAACTTGAATAAATACATTAATATTTACCAAAATATAGAATATTATATTAACAGAAGATATAAAGAATTTAAATAACCCAATTTCACAAAAACATCAAGGACTTAAATGCTTTTTTCACTCATTCATTCTAGGAATGTTAGTTACAGTAATAAGGCAAAAAAAGAAACTGAGGAAATAAACATAGGCCAAGAGGAAACAAAATTATGACATTTTACAAATGATATGATAATTGATTTAGCAAATCCTAAAGATTCAACTAAAAATAATCAAAATAATAACTTTGGCAAAGTAGCAGACCATAAAATAAACTCACATAATTCATTAGTTTTACTGAATACTACTAACAAAACTCAGCAGAAAAGATGGAAAGAGAAATTCCATTAAAATAACTACAGAATACATAAAATATGTGGGAATCTACCTGCCAAGTCACACACAGACATGATATGAACATAGCTAAAAAAATACTCTTTGCAGACATGCAGAAAGACCAAAATAACTACAGAAATAGCAATTGTGCATGGTTGGTAGAGAAAATGTAATAAAATGATAATACTATCTAAATTAATTCATCAATTACTGTCATATCAAACTAATAAGGATTGTTTTATAGCTAGAAAATAAATAATAACCAATCCATCTGGAGGAAGAAAAGATCAAGAATCTCAAGAGAAAGGGGTGTCTAGGTGACACAGTGAACAGAGCACTGGCCCTGGAGTCAGGAGGACCTGAGTTCAAATCCGGCCTCAGACACTTGACACAAAACTAGTCATGTGACCTTGGGCAAGTCACTTAACCCCAACTGCCCTACCTTTCCCTCTCCAAAAAGCAAAAAAAAAAGAATAAATAAAAAAGGGGAAGAGGGATAAGGAAAGGGGCCCTAGTAGCACCAGATATCAAAATTATACTACAAAATAATCATCAGAACAATTCAGTACAGATTAAGAAAAAGATAGGTCAGTCAATGAAATACATTAGGCTCACTACATACATAACTAAATGAACTTTATGGCATATTTCACAAACCTAAAGACCCCAACTACTATTTGACAAACACCATTGGGAAAATTAGAAAGCAAGCTGGCTGATATTGGATATTAGACCAGTACCTCACACTGTATGCCAAGATAAATTTCAAATGATTTAGGATCCATGATTTCACATGATTTAAGGTGCAAAAGGTCATATCATAAACAAATTAGAGGATTAGGGAAGGAAATACCTTTTGTAACTTTGGATTGTGGAAGAATTCATGACCCAACAGGAAACAGAGCATCATAAAACATGAAATAGATAATTACATTACATAAAATTTAAGTTTTTACACAACCTAAACCAGTATGGTTAAAATTAGAAGGGATACAATTAACTTGGGGGGGGAACTTTTGCTGTAAATTCCTCTGATAAAGATCATATTTAGAAATTATATAAGGAACTGATTCAAATTATTAAGAATAAAAAACCATTCCTTATTAGATAAATGGCCAAAGGATATGTTTAAGTAATCTGCAAAGGAAAAATCCAAGCTAGCAATAGCTGTGTGGAAAGTGCTCTAAGTCACTTAATAATTCTAGAAGAACAAATTAAAGCAAGTCTGAGGTTCTACCTCACGATCATCACATTAGCACAGATGGCAAAAAATGAAAATGGTAACTGTCAGCAAGGTGAAGCTGTGAATGGAGAGCACAGTGTGCATGTCCTTTGACCCAGTGGTACCACTACTAGGTCCATACCCCAAGGGAACTGAGCAGAGTGAGGAACTAGGAGTCAGAGTATTTTTGAGGGAATATCAAGGTGCATATTAGGAAGGATCTAGGAAGAAGGCAGGATCTAGGGCTGAGCTCCAATGAGCTTGGGACAGGATTGTTCAGTTTTCATAAATTGGCAAACACTCCTAATTGGGGCTTGATGTACTGCTCTGATTGTCTAGACCAGGAGTCGGCAAACTACCGCCAAATGGAAAAACCATTCTTAGCTTGCAAGCCAAACAAAAAAAAAGGCAGCAGGCCAGATATGTACCTCAGGCCATAGTTTGCCAACCCCTGGTCTAGACTTCAGAAAATGATGGAGAAGGAAAAGAACAAGCATTTATTAAGCACCTACACACTACACAGTTATTACATTTGACCTCCACAATAACCCTGGGAGGTTGGTGCTATTATCCTCACTTTACAGATGAGGAAACTGAGAGCAAAAGAAGCTAAGTGACTTGCCTAGGGTCACCCAGTTACTGGGTGTCTGAGGCTGGATTTGAACTCAAGTTTTCCTGAGTCCACACCCAACACCATATCTACTATTCCATCTAGCTGCCTCTAGGTAAAAATTTTATTAATGAAGATTAAAGTTGAAAGAGGGGCATGTCATACATTTGTGGGGGGGGGGTGGGGGGAAGTTGGTTGTTGAATATTTACCAGTACATCATTGGGGTAGACAAAAAGATAATGATCCAGGCACTGAACCCACAGAGATAAGAGAAAGAAGAATCCCCAGGATGTGGATCGGGCAATAAATTGGGATAGAATGAACTTCAAAGGAAGAGAGGTGGTGAAGGTGAGAGAGGCGACACGCGGTAAAGGAAAAAGGACAAGGTTGAAGGGATTGTTCTCTGACAGCTGAGGGGGGTAGTATCATTAGGAGAATCCTGACCACTGAGGAATGAGTGCAGTAGCAGTGGTTGGGGAGAGGACCATTGAAAGATGCAGGGAGTTAGATGGTTCAAGGTAGTCCTAGGCCTGATCTCCCAGAAGGGAGTTTTGTTGTGACCTTTGAGGAAGAGATATGTAATGGGGAGTGTGGGAGGCCAGGCACAAAGCAGGAGGGGGTGCTAGGAGGTAGACCTGATGCTGGAGGCAGCACTGGCTCAGTAGCCCTAGCATAATTAGAAAATGGAAAAATATGGCTTTGAAAATGTCATTATTTTGGGTTCAACTGTGTAAATGGGATTTCTGAAGAATTGGCTCTCATGCAGCACACAGAGCCATTGATGGACAAGTAAAGGGCTTTTCAGAGGGGAGAGCTGCACTTGCAAACCAGCGCATGAGTGAACAATGATCTTGAAGTGGTTGGCATCATGCCTTCAAGCCTGAAGAAGTGTGGAGATGGATGCCCTGCTGAGGGGCTGCTAAATGCAAGGCATGCCTGGAGCAGATAATAAAGGAGGTAACGCATCTGCTGGGTGAGAAGACACAGGAAACATGGTCTTTGGAAAGATGGCTCCTTCGGTGGCAAAGTCCTTGTCGCCAGAGCCCAGCAGGCCACAGGCTCAGCTCGAGGGCCTCTCCCAGCACTGGGATATGAAGATACAAGGTTCTGTCACCCACCCATTGCATTGCTCATCTTGGCCATGGCACCCTCCAGCTTCTACCGAGGAAGATTTGAATCTGTTTCTTCCTGAGATCATCGACCATCTTCTTCCCCACTCCCCCTCTACCCCAAGCCACCTTTCCTCCAAGCTCCCCCAGCTCTGTCCAAGGTGCCTCCAGTCTTCCAGGCGCCCAGGTTCCCAACCCCAGATTCATCCCTGACTCCCCACCTCCCCCCGACTTCTTGTCCCACCCTCTCAAGAGCCAATAGCTGAAGTCCTATCGATCCCACCCCCACAACATGTCTCCTGTTTTCCCCTTCTCTTCCCTCCTTCACTCACACTTCACCAGCTCTCACCTTCCCTATGCAATATCCTTCCCAGTGACCTCTTTCCCTCCAATGTGTCCCTTCTCTTATGTAATCTCCACACAGCTGCCAGAGCCATCTTCCTGAGGCACAGATTTGCCTAAGTCACAACTGCTTGAAATCTTCTCTTAGCTCCCTAGGATAAAATACATATTCTCCAAGCTGACATTTAAGACCCTCCACAATCTGGCTCCAATCTGCCCTTCTTGAAATATTCCCGCTTATTACATTTCACACGGTCTGGACTACTAGTGATGCATCAGAGGTAGCCTGTTGTACAGTGGTTAGAACACTCAGACCTGGAGTTAGGAAGACCTCAGTTCAATCTGGCCTCCAACAGCAGCAGTGGCATGTCACCTGACCTCTGCCTCCTCACCTATAAAATGGGACCCAGGCTTGTTGTGAGGATCAGATGAGATATCTGTAAAAAGTGCTTAGCACAGAGCCTGGGATGTAGCAGGCAGCTTCATAAAAGCGTGTCCCTGCTCTCCCCTTCCCCATTTCCAGGATGTAATATCTCAATAAGAGTAAAAATCAAATCTTTCCTTTGGGTTCAAAAACTCAATTTTACAAGTACAAGATGGCTAGACAAGAGTTTGTGCAAGAGAGCTGGGGATTTGGGCGAACGGCCAAAAAGCAAGGTGATCCTGGGGTGCACCGAGAGATGTAGACTTTGGGTAGTGCCCCCCTATTTTGCTCTGTCGGACCACAACGCAGTATTGTGCCCAGTTCTAAACACCACCATTTAGGAAGAACACTGATAAACCTAAAGTTTTCCCTGACTCCCCCAAATTGCTGGGTATTTTCTCTTTTCTCTTATAATGTATTTTCTTCTGTGGGTACACATCGGATGCCTAGGTAGAATGTAAGCTCCTTGAAGGCTGGCGTCTGCACTTAATTAATTAGTTAATTAATTAGGCACTTAATAAATTCTTATTGAACTGAAAGATGGAATAATATCATTTCAAATCAACCAGGGCACTCCAAATGCTCACCCCAAGCCTCCCATGGATTTGTTTTACAATCTGAAAAAATCAGACAAGGACTGATTGGCAGGGGATCCTTAGTTTCTGCAAGTAGAATAAGGCTTCTCTTTCCAAGAATACTACTGGACTTCCTCTGATGGTCTGGCAGGACAAAGCACCTTAAAAATGCAAAGACTGAGAATCCTGATTGTTGTGATTTCTTGGTCTTCCCAGCTAATCTAACAATTGAGTCCATTCTGATAGAACCAAGCAGGCTTGCCCAGCCCTAATGAAGTCATGTCTTGATGCCAGAGGCCACATCTGTATTACCCTTTAAAAATACCAAAGGGCAGACTCACAAGTGGGCAGAGCCCTTGGGCCACCTGCTCCAGCTCCACGCTCAATCTGAATTGATTTGAACAGGTGGGAGAAGAGATTGTTTTGTACTCTGGAAGCCAACACAGAAGGAAGCCCTGGGCTGAGCCGAGGGGTGGCAGAAGTGGTCGTTTTCACATTTCAGAACATTTCCAAGAACCTGAAATTTTCCAAATAGTGGTTTCTAACAATGTTTGTGGGCCTTGAAAAATTCCCCAGTAACAGCTCTCCATCTCTTTTGAGTAATGTTTTACTCTGACCTTCTGCTCCATCAAAGAGGCTGCCCCAGGTGTGGTAATTACCCACTTACAGCAAGAATAAGCCTTTGGCCATTTTAATTTAATAATTTTTTCCTATCATTTAAACAGCAATAACATTTTAGAGAATCATAGGACTGAGAATTGGAAGGAACCTTAGACATCAACACAGTCCAACCTGCCCTGTGGCACAGCAATTGCTTTTATATCGATGGCTTTCTAGCCTTTATTTGAACACATCCAGTAACATGGCACTCACTACTTCCAGAAGCAACCTGTTTGGTGCAGTGAAGAATTCAGAGTTGGAAGAATGTATTCAGAAATCACGGTAGTTTTATAACAAAAGGGTTTTTTTGTTTGCTTGTTTAGGAGAACCTGCAATGAGTGGCTTCCCTTTCCAATAGGCTCAAATTCAGTCGTAAGTTGGGCATTTGAGATCCCCTCCAGTGTGATCTAACCTTCTGTGTCATGTGTAACCCACAGGTCTCTGTGCTCTGGAGGTGCCACATTGTGCTAGAATCACAGAATCTCTGAGTCCGAAGGGACGAAACATACTGAGGTAGGAATACTTCCTCCAACATCCACGGCTAGCGCTGACCAACCAGCCCTTGCTTGAGGATCTCCACTGAGAAGAATTCCACCACCTCAATGTGGGACTGTTGGGAATGATCAGGAAGCTTTCCTTCTCCTCACTGCTCCCTATTTGCCCTCTGCAACTGTGTTAAATAAATCTAACCCTAAAAGACAACCCTTCCAACATCTGGAGGCAGTTCCCTGAAGCCTTCTCAGAGCCTTTCTTACTCCAGGCCTAACAGCCTCTGAATTGTACCACTTAGCTGCCTGAGTACCCTAGGGAAGGCCCTGGGAAGCCCCGGGATGATGGGTGGGACAGGAATACTTCCACTCTCTTGGCTGCTCACTTCCAACACAGAAGCCCGGTAGTAACATAGCAAGACTGGGGAATTTCCAAGGTCTAGCCAATTAGCAGTGTTTGTCCAACCCGTCCAAGGGCTGAGCATGTCAGATTCTGGCCGAAAGCTATCTTCATCCTATTGGCTTTTCCTTGTGGGGATTCTCGGTCCAAGTGGATAAAGACTCATTCCTTCAGTAGACACATACAATTAGAAGGCTGCTCTGGTCTCTTCCACTCATCTGCAGTAGGTGCTGCTCATGGGCAGGGGCCAGGACTGCATTTTGGAAAGTGCCCCTCACCTTCAGCAACAATGCCAAGCTTCCCCCATCTCATCAATAGGAGAGTTCTTCCCATGGCTCTGGTTGGCTGCTTGCAAGTCACGGAATCCTATGGCATGCAGAAAGTCCAACACCCAAGGGTACTTTTCTTCTTCTAGAGTTTTTTTGGTTCCTATCCTTTAGCTCTAGACATTGGTCTTTTCTTACATTCAAGCCAAAATCTGCTTCCCTGTAATTTCCACTCATTCTCCTGATTTTTGTCCTCTGGAGCCACATAGACCAAGACTAAATTCCCCTTGGTGTGATGGCTGTCACGCCACCCTCCTGTCTTCTCCACTGTAGACTTGTATTTATTTAACAAACATTTTATTAAGCTCCTCTTAGGTTCAGGGAATGGTAGAAGGCACTGGGCATGTGACACCAGCCATATTTGCAAAGACACAACTTGCAGCACAGTAGAAGAGTTCCTGACCTGGAATTTGAAAAACTGCCTTGGACATATACTAGCTGAAGTGGCTACCCCCCGAACGAGTTTCTTAACCTCTCTCAGCCTCAGTTTCCTCATCTGTAAAATGCTGATACTGCCCCCCCACAGGATCATCGTAAGGATCAAAAGCACATGTCAAGGGCTTGGCAGGCCTTAAAGTGCTATATAATGCTAGCTTTATTATTATGCGATCAGTACTCAGAGCACAAAATATGGTGGTAGCACATATATAGCAAGATACAGATGCCAATCCGAGGGGGAATGGGAGCAGAAAGGTCCAGAACTAGAGAAAGTGCATGGGGGAGGGGAGGATGAGGAGGGACAGCAAGGGAAGAGGCACAGAGAAGGGGGCACTTAACCTGGGCTTGGGGCTCAAGCATTATATAGCACTTCAAAAACTCTAGAAGAAAGCAGCACTGGGGGAGGGGGAGAGATTGGCATGCAAAAATCCATTTCAGGCATAGAGATTGTTTGTGGAACTGAATTTATCCAAATGAATGGGACCTGCTTGAGTGGCGCAGAGACAAGAGAGCGCAACGTGAGAATGAGAAAAGAAAGTGTCTAATAGAATGCTAGTCACCTCAACCACCATGATGAAGTGAGAAAAAAGGTCTTTCTTTCAGTCACTTGTATTTCAACAGGCCACCCTGGGGCCCTAAAGAGAGGATACTGCTCAGAGATGGGGACACAAGTCACGCAGTTTTAACATCACAATCGATTCTTTCTTTTCTCTGCTCCTCCAACTAGTCCCAGTTCTAGTCCTACTGAGTGCTGGGCTGGGAGGCTGGAAGACCCATCGAGGCAACAAAGCTTCAAGTCAGTTTTCTCAAATGGAGTTTGGGTAAAGGTCGGTTTTCCTGTCTTTGGAATGCAATGCAATACAAGAAGAAAAGTGACCAAGTAATCCTGCTTCAAGGAGCAGAAGACAATGGAAGGGACCTCAAGGGCTACCTTGTCCAACCCTCTCTTTCTACAGAGAAGGAAACTAAGGCCAGAGAAGGTTAAGGGACTTGGCAACAGCCACTCTCCATGTGCTAAAAGGAAGACACGGTGGTCTATTACACACCAAAATATCTGTAGCATCAACTCTTTGTAGCAAGAGCCAGAAACAAAAGGGTTCCCCCTGATGAGGCAATGGCTTGAGCAAACTTTGGCATATGATTGCAGCAGAATATTATGCACAAAGAAAAGATGAAGAAGAGGAATTCTGAAAATGGGGGAAGATCTGCATTACATCATAGACAGAAGTAAATAGAACCAAAACAATAATATGATTCAGTCCAACAAGCATTTATTAAGCACCTACTATCTGTCATGTGCTTTCGCCCATCAGGGAGCTTACCTTCTAATGGAGGGATACTCTGATACTCTAATGACTATGATATTCTTATACCTAACAATCACAACTATGTAAAGGAAAGGTCTAAAAACAAGCACAACTCAGAGCACTTTAAAACCAATAATGGGCCCAGAAGATGCATAATGAAGCGTGACTGCCTTCTCCTCTGAAAAATGTTTTATCCATTGTCAGAGGGATCAATAATGTTTCAGGGCATCTAAAGTTACTGGGAACAGGCCCCAAGGAATTTTCCGCTCAGCTACCTGCTCTCCTCCAGCTCCAGCTCAATCAGAGCTGTGCCCTCCCCCCCCAACCCCCCATATGTCACCGACCAACCCCCTCTGACCAATCCCTTATGTCCCCCATACAGGTTGTTACCTTGCCATACTCCCCTACCACATTTTTGTCAACCGATGGGCTATAGAGCTGGACAGGACCTTAGTCATAATCCAGTTCCACCCCTTATTTTTTCTATTAGAAGAAACCAAGGCCCAGAGAGGCAAAGAATTCTACTTGCAGTCTTTCCCCAGACTTGTTGAACTTTACTCTCCATGCACTATGTCCAAGACAAACCGGCCTACTTGCTATTCTCCCCACATGATCCTCCATCTCCCATCTCCATGCATTTGCATGAGGCTGTCTCCTATACCTAGAAGGCATTGAACCTTCCACACCTCACTCCTACCTTCCTCCCAAAATTACTGTTTTAAATGATATTTACTTACCTATGACGTGTTTGTCCCTCTGCCCACCCCCCACCCCCAACAGAATGTAAGCTCCTTGAGGGTAGGGACAGTTAAATTTTTGTCTTTGTCTTCCCAGCACTTATCATAGTGCCAGAAAGGAAGGGAGGGAGGGAGAGAGGGAGGGAGGGAGGGAGGGAGGGAG
>NW_027187307.1:3694545-3769683 GCF_028583685.1 Petaurus breviceps papuanus
GGGAGGGAGGGAGGGAGGCAAGGGAAGGCAAGAGAAAGTCACATAAGCAAAGCGGTAGCAGAGCTGGCCTTAGACTGCAATGCCTCATTCTGTCCAGGACACTGTTCTGCCTCCTGAGCCTTAGGGAAGGAATCTACACTTCTTCATGGCCTCCAGATGCCTGTCAGGCAGTTTTCCTGCATGTTACTGTACAGGAAACATTAAGACGCATATGTGAAACCACTCAGCTATAAATGGGATGAGGTAGCTTGTACGTGGCACATGGCTGCTTGTTAAACCCAATTTAACTCTCCTTACCTTGTACAGTCAGTAATTACTTTTACTCTGAGACCAAGGCAAGATTGTGATTGCTCAGAATTACAGGTATTTGATAAGGATAATAAAGTCTGGCCAGGTGAAAGGAGCCTTGGATGCGACAATACTACAGTCACCAACCCGTCCCCAGCTTCCAAGTGCTTCCTCTCCACTTCCCTCCCTCAGGCTTTAGGGTCACCTTCTTCTGGCCACACAGTGGGGGCTGGCAATCTTATCAAAGGCTGAACATCAAGGACAGGGGGAGGCCAGGGGGGCCACAAGTGGCTCCCATCACCACACTCCCATTGAGGAAGCAGTTACCTCCTACTAGGTCAGAGCTCCTTAGAAACATTGGACTTTTTTGGAAGGTATTTATTTTTGTTAGCAATGTCATGGGTGGGTGGGATGGATGAGTGGGATGGAACCTTGGAAAGTTTCTTTGGAAATACTGTAATGATTTCAGGGATGTGACAGTCCCTTCTACCAGTGCAGATCGAAGTCTATAAGTAACATGGTTTTAGAGTGTTGTCTCTGACCCAGAGAGGGTAACAAAGTCACAGAGGATCACACAGCCAGGATGTGTCAGAGGTCAAATCTAAGCTCAGGTCTGCCAAACTCCAAGTATCTATATACTAAAACACACTGCCTTTCTTTTCCTGGATAATATGTGAATCCAAATCCACTTAGTTTAAGAATTAGCTTTTAAAAATATGCCTAAGGAACACAAATGTGGCTAGAAAATAAACCATAACCAAAAACACCTAAAGAAACACTAAACAAATAGACAAAGTCCATGTGAACAGACTTAAACCAGGCTGATCTCCTCTAATGCACTCAAATATCCCCACGCGTAGCATATGGCCATAAATTTGGGCTCACTTTTTAAAGAGGCCTACTCACTGAATGGGTGTTACGTCACTCTAAGTGAGTACTTGAAAAGACCTTAGCCTAAAAGGGCCAGGTTCTCCCATGGCATCCAGGGCCATCTCCAGTCGTCGTGATGGTTCTAGAGGAGAAAGTGAGGCTGGTGACCTCACACAGCCCTCCCTCACTCAAATCAAAGTCAACTGCAAGTCATGTCATCATTTCCCTGATGCCATGGGCCTCTTTGGAAATGAAGCACAAACACAACAAACCAACCAATCTTATAATTCAGTCTTTCAAAGATTTAAAATTTGATCAGTGTGGGTATTTTTAGAGTAGTGGGACATTAGCAACTGAGGGTGGGAGGATGGTCAGGAAAGATCTCATGTAGGAGGTAGCAATTGAGTTGAACCTTAAAGGAAAATAGAAATTCTAAAAGACAGAGAAGAGAGAGTGAATTCCAGGTATGCGGCACAGCCTGGGCAAAGGCACAGAGATGAGAAATGGAATGTCACATACAGAGAGCAACAAGCCAGTGTGGCTAAAATGCAGGGTATGTGAAGGTGAGTATTGTGCACTAAACTTGAGAAGACAGGTCAGATCTTTAAATATCCACTGGGCAACTTAGTATTTTATCCCAAAGGATATCCTAAAGTGGGCCCCTGGCGCTTTATATTTGTGTCTCCTGAATTTAGCACAGTACCTGGCACTACTAGCCATTCCCCCATACATAAATGGTCAGAGGACATGAACAAACAGTTCTCAAAAGAAGAACCACAAAGTATTTAGAACCACATGAAAAAAATGCTAACAATAATTACTATATATTAATTATATATTTTAGGAACATCTGGGCGGTACAGTGCATAGAGTGCTGGTTCTGGAGACAGGAAGACCTGAGCTCAAATCTAGCCTCCTAAATTTATTAGCTGTGTGACCCTGGGCAAGTCACTCAACTCCTGTTTGCCTAAAAGGCCCCTCCTAGGTCACTGCCTTGTCTTGGCAGAGGGGCTTACATAGCTCAATGAAACTAAGAGTTGTGCAATGCAGTGTTACTTAAGATGGATAGGTATGGTAGAGAGGTCTAACAAAAAAAGGGTGATCTATTAGAGAAGGAAATGACAAACCACTCTAGGATCTTTGCCAAGAAATCCTACAGAAAAAATAATCCATGAGTCACAAATAGTTGGACTTGACTGAACAACTGAACAACAACAATTATATATTAATACATAAAAAATTATATATGTTGATTATTGTGTATGCTTTATAATTAATAATTATATTAACTCTGGATTATTTAGTAATAAAAAATGAGAGAGGCAAATCAAAACAACTCTGAGGTTCCACCTCATAACTGGCAAATTTGCAAAAATGGCAACAGTCAATCTTGGAGGGGCTGATACATTGTTGATGGAAGTACAACCCTTTTGCAAAGCAATTTAGAAGGATGCAGATAAAGTGACTAAAGCTTCCATATTCCCTGAACCAGAGACTCCGTTACTGCACTTATCCCCCAAGGAAGACATAGATTAGGAAAAAATCCCCACATAGTCCAAAATATTTATAAGGACTACTTTTTGTTTACAATAGCTGAGAACTGGAAAAAAGTAGATCCCATCAATTATGGTTATACAAACTGTGGTATGTGAATGTAATGAAATATCACTGTGCTATAAGAAATCATGTATATGATAAAAACTGAGAAGCATGGAAAGAGCTATATAAACTGATGCAGAGGGAAATTAGCAGAGCCAAGAAAATAACATACACAGTTACTACAATAATGTAACTGGAAAGAACAAGACATACCCCCAAAATTCAAAAGTCAATGTAACAAAATTGTAGAACTCAAATGAAACTCAAATGAGATGTGAGAAGACACCCCCAACTACTCCTTTGTGAAGGAGGGAAATCCACAGGTTTTACTCCTTGCATGTGTTTCTGTATTCTTTCAGTGTATTGATCAGTTGTGCTGACTTTTTTTGATCCCCCCAAAATACTCTCATATGGGATGGCTCTTGGGGAGGAGAGGGATACATGGGAAGTATGGTGATGAAAAAAAAACAGAAAATATCAATAAAACTTTTAAAAAACAAAAATAAATAGATAAAAAGAAAACTGGACATGTATTCGCATTTTATTCTATAAAAAATGGGGGGGAGCTGTTTTTTTTAGCTTTACCAAGAGGGTAATATGATGAAAACAACCCTTAAAGATGATTAGTCTGGCCTTGGAATACAGTATATATGGGGAGGGGGAAGGGAGAAATTGGGGGCAGGAAGATCAGGAAAAGTTTATTAGACAAGTGCAGATATCATGGCATGCTACTTTTTTTCACTGCCTACTCAGTGGTTTATAAAAGACATGCCCTAGTCCAGTCCTCCCTGACCTCTTGGCCAAGTTTCACTAATATTTTGCTAGGTGCGGTACGAAAGGGTCCCTAGGGGCTCTTACTGGAATAAAAAGTTCAGGGGCAGTTGATTCTAATGACTTGGCTGAACAGGAAGACAGTCAGGGGCCCTTCCAAGACTGCCAGTATGACAGTGACATTGTCAGATTAAGCCTATAGTGCTAGTACAGTATGTCATGTATAAGTGATACAGACAAAATCCAGTTTTAACAAATACCACGAGAATAGGCAGTTCTGTTTAATGAGGCCATTTCCACATCCTGGTCAACAGAAAAGTAAGGGTATAGAATCATAAAATACTCATTAGAAGAAACCTTAGTTATCATCTAGTCCAACACTCTCTTTTTACAAATGAGGAAACTGACACTCAGAAGGGTGAAGTGACATAGCCCAAGGTCCCCCAGTTGGGACGTTGCAGAGTCAAAGCATAAGCGCAAATCTCCTGACTTCTGAGCTCCTGTTCTCTCTACAACACCCCATTGCCTCTCTTAGCCAATGGAGATACAATAAATTGCAGCTTGGCAAACCTCTCTAAGGACTGATACTTTCCTCCATCTTGGGGATGCAAAAACAACCATCTGCCCTCAAGTAGCATCCTTTGTGCTGGGGGACATGACATACACAGGTGGGTGAAAGCACTAACTTGGGGTATCAGGAAAGGCTGCCTATGGGGCAGCCCCGGAACAGAGCGGCTGAGATGAGGAGGAAGAGCATTCTAGGAATGAGAGCCAAGCAGAACAAAGGCACAGAGACAGAAGGGAAAAAGTAGTATGGCGGCTAGTTTGGCTGAAGTGCAGAGTGCGAGAGGGGTCATGAGATGAGACAGCCTAGCACTGTAGGTGGGGGACAGAGGAGCTTTTCATTTATCCCAATGGATGTCCCAGAGGAAGGCGCTGGTCAGACTTTGATCTTGGACATGTTTATCTGGCAACTGTGTGAAAGGTCATCAGAGAGGGGACACACTGGCAGCAGGGCGGCCAATTAGGAGGCGATAATGATAGTCCAGAGAGAGAATGGGACAGTTAGGGAGATGTGCAGATAGGATTGGCAAGACTTGGCAACTGAAGGGACAGGCGTGATTTTGAGAAAGGGAAGAATCAAAGATGATTCTGAGGTTGTGAATCTGGATGACTAGAAGGACAGAGCTAGGAAAATGGAGAGGGGGCAAGTTTGGGGAGAAAGATAATGAGCCCTGTTTTGAACATGTTGAGTCGGAAGTGCCAATGATAGAGCCATGTGGCAGACAGTTAGCAATGCACGACTGGACAGTTATGGACTTCTGAATCATGTGCATAGAAGTAATTATTGAAGCTATGAGGGTTAATGAGATTAATGAGAGAAAGAAGGAAGAGAAAAGAGAAGAGGGGAGGGGAGGGGAGAAGAGGGGAGGAGAGGAGAGGGGAGGGGAGGAGAGGAGAGGAGAGAAGAGGAGAGGAGAGGAGAGGAGAGGAGAGGGGGGGGGAGGAGAGGGGAGGGGAGGGGAGGGGAAGGAAGGGGAGGGGAGGAGAGGAGAAGAGAAGGTCCAGGACAGAGGTCTGGGGGTTACTCAGGCTAGCAGGTAGATAGATAATGGTCCAGCTGAATTATACTCAATAGCCTGCAGCAGTTTACAAACCCAGTAGCCTGCGGTAGTTTACAAACCCTGCTATTTCAATAAAAGCAAACATTGCTTAGAAGTCATGAGATTTACAAGGTACTTCCCATTTTCCAAGACTCATGATTTCATCAGTAGGTGTCTTCTTCCAGTGATGGCTCCTTCTGCTACTATGACCAAAAGACACTGCTCATCAGTCCTCTGAGGGAAAGCCTATTCATCCTGCTAGGCTACCTCAAGTTTGGGACAGTTATCCCATTAGGCTTGCTGACAGACAAGACTGAGCACAGAGTGGAAGAAAGAACAAAGCTGAGCCAACCCTACTTCATATGTGGTACAGCTGAAGCCCCAAACTGAGGGAAAAGCTGAAATGCCTATTCTTTACCTTGATAAGCATGTAAATATTCACTATACCTTTGATGATGGCACTGTATTTGGATGGGGGGGCTACTAAATATTTTAATCAAGTCAGCCATCCCATGTAACAGAAGTAATTTTCCTTTTCAGAGGTTCCTGAGTGGATGATGGGATGTTGTCTGATGTATCAGCGATTGGCTATTTACTTCTATAGTTAAAATTCATCGCTTCCTTTCATCATTTTGAAGGGACATTGATTTCAATAAAAACCTCTAAATGAGAAAAACAACAGGAAATTTCAATCCACAAAGTGAATGTGAATAAAGGAAGGCATGTGAAGTTCAAGGATAAGTCAAGAGGGGAAATGGAAAAGACTCCTGAACCTGCCCACAATCTCTGAGCCCAATGCCAACTGTGGCCAGTTCTGCCTTTTTTTCTCTGGCTTTCTCTTCACCTATTGCCCAAGCAGCCCTGGTACGTCAGGAGGCCATT
This sequence comes from Petaurus breviceps papuanus, assembly GCF_028583685.1. Lineage (NCBI taxonomy): Eukaryota > Metazoa > Chordata > Mammalia > Diprotodontia > Petauridae > Petaurus > Petaurus breviceps. Next base: position 3,700,560 of record NW_027187307.1, read on the forward strand.
GTCTCCTTTGTTCTTCTCTTCTCTGAACCATTTCTATAACTAGAGTGGGGCAACTTGGGCTTTGTCTCAGGTGTTAAAATTTAAAGGGGGCTACTAGCACTTTTTTTCTTCAAGAAAGTAAAATGAGTTTAGCACCTAGTTCACAAAAAAGTAATTACTTAAAATAAGAAGCTACCAGATGGTGCAAATTCTCCCTTCCCTACCCCTCACTCATGACCCCAATCCAGATAACATTCTCTCTAACCTGCTCCCCCAGTAGCCTCTCTAGTAGAGGTCTTCTTAGCATCACCATGGTCTCTTCCCCCAAGGGACCTTTTCTCTCAAGGTCTTTCTCTACCCCTAATTCATTTCTTTAAATTTAAACTTAACCTTTCATAATTCTTTCTCCAAAAACAAAAATTGCTAGTTATATCTGGGATTTATCTCACCACAGTAATCTACAAATGGGGAAGGAACTCTTTTGGAACCTTTTTCCCTAAATAGGCCTCACCATTTGCACTGTTTCCCATAAGCCTCCATAAGGCTTATCCCCCATGTCTAACAAACATGCTATAACAATGCTGTGGAGTTTGGTTCAGTCTATCCATTTTAGTCAGGGAGGACATGTGTAGCATAGGCCTGCAGTTCCATGAGGGCCAGCACTGAGGGCATACAAACTGCCAATCCAAACTCCCAGAAACTTAGTAAGCCTGCTTTCCAAAAGTCTTCTAATTGGTTGGAAGAACTCATGATTCAAGAGATCCTGTACTAGAATAGCATGCATACAAAAAGGGGGACCTCCCTAACAACTAGGTGACCCAATGGATAGAGTGCTGAACTTGGAGCCAAAAGCACCTGAGTTTGAGGAATCCAAATACACTTATGAGCTTTGTGACTTCGAGCAGGACATTAGCTTCCCTGTGCCTCAATTTCCTCATCTATAAAATGGGAAGAATACTAGGACCTCCCTCACAAGGTTGTTTTAAAGATTAAATAAGAAAACACATAAAGCACTTTGCAAGTCTTAAAGTCATACATAAATGCTATCATTATCATTATCATTGTTGGTGCTGTTATTGTCATTTCTCAGACCCTTTCCTTGGAGGCCTCAAATTAGGAAGGAGACCTTAAGCTCACTTTGCTATATGAAGTGGAAGAGGAACAGCCTGCCAAATCTTCCTACTTGGCCACCATGTGGCTGTGAGCACACAGCACCACGGTTCCATTGTGTTCGTTCTTTTTTCATCTTAGGTGAATGAGTATTCTGAGAGAAGAATGCCCAGGTGACCTGGTGAGTTCAGAAAATCCAGAGGTCTCATCAGTGTTTAGAGACCACAGTAGCTCACTGGAGGTGGTGGAAGTAGCCATAGAAGTTGGGAGCAACTTTGAGATGAATATGCCCAGGCAGCATGCAGCAGACAGGGCCATGTGATGTATAGCAATCAGAAAGGTGACCACCTCCAGACTTTCGATACTTTCAGTCAAGATAGCAGGAAGCCTGGAAGGCAAAATGGGTCCTGGAAATAGTGACTGGCTATAGGGCATAGCACAATGGGCAAAAGGTGGCTGCTCCTGTCCTTTTAATCATGGTAAAAAAAATGGGGGGGGGGAAGGCGGGCAGCAGCCTGCAGTGTGACTGCAATCAGTCAAGGATACAAAGGCAAAATAATATTGGATCGATTGCGGAAAAATCACATCCCATACTCAGGAATAGTCTGTTTTACTTAAATATCGCTGCTCAAAGGAGTTTCCTTATTTCATGGAGAAGATAACCCAAGAAGATACCCTGAGCCCTCAACCTATGCTGGACCCACAGCACTAGGTTTTGTTTGTCAGCACCCCTCCTTCCTTCCCAAGTCAGCTTTCATGAGTTGGAAGCACATTCTTACAATGTCATGCAGAGTGCTTTGAACACAATAAGAGCTTAATCAATGGCTTTCTTTTTTGTATTCAATCATTTGGTCAGTCTTGAGAACCTCCAGAGGGTAGGTTGAGGTGATCTGCTCCATAATAACTCCCTGTTCCCCCACTCTCCAGCAGAGGAAGCACCTCTTACACCAGGTAGAAAAATTCGTAGGTATGGTTCAGTAGATGAAGCCATCCAGGGGTACCCCAGACCAGATGGGCAGCTCCTTCCTCTCCCCAAGAAAGCTCCACTTGCCAAGCCCACACTGGGGAGCCTGGCTTCCTTATTAGATGCAATGGAAGACTCGAAATTCTTAGCCAAGTTCAAGTAATTAGTCCTCTACCACTCACTTCTGGACTGGTAATTGGGTCCAGGCACTTTCCTTTCATTTTCTCTTGTCAGTTTGATTTAAGCTGTGTATTGAGCATGCATTGCAGACTTCAGCACTACCAGAGAAGAGAAAACATTCACTTAAGTTTCTTCTGATTAACTTCAAACCAAGACTTTGCCTCAGTCAAGCCCAGGGTGCATCTGGTGGGAATCCATTGGCATGTGCCACCTTTTTTTCAAAGTGAGAACTCACTGTGGTGGAGAAATGATCCTCCAATTAGACACAGTCATGCTCCCGTGCTCCCCATTCCTAAAGGGCCATTCCATTAAAAAGCCAGAGATGCATTATGAACTACCTCAGGAAAGGAAATGGTGAGAATTCCCTGATTTTTTCAGATCAGACCTTTTAGTACATGTGTTTGGTTAACTCTAGGTATGGAAATCCCCTCCACAGGCTCAGATCACCAACATTTCTGTCACTTCAAGTTTAGAGGTTGTGTGTGGCACTTAGAGTCTCCTTCTGTACACACACACACACTCACAAGCACACACACATGCATGTACATGCACACCTGCACACAAACGCATACACACATATATGTATGTGTGTATATACATATACATAAAATGTCAGTAAAAAAAAACTCAGTTGATTCTCACAACAACCCTCTGAGGTAGGTGCTATTATTATCCTCATTTTATAAATAGGGAAACTGATGTACAGAGAGGCTTAGTGACTTGTCCAGGGTCACACAGTTAGTAAATGTCTGAGGCCAGATTTGAGGTCAAGGCTTCCTGACTCCAGACCTGGTGTTCTATCCACTTTACTACCCAGCAGCCTCGTTTGAAAGTTCTCCCACACAGTGTGGTATTACCTTCACTTGTACATATGTTTTCTCTCTCTGCCCCATTATTTATTCAACAAGCACTCACTAAGTACCTACTCTGTACTGGGTACTATGTTAGGTGTTAGGGATGCCAAGGAAAAATGAAAGTGTTTCTTCCCCCAAGGAGCTTGTACTCTAAGGGCAGAGATGAACAGAGAAGAAAACATTTCCACAGATAAGTGTGAGGGAATTTGAAGAGGAGATCAGGAAATGCTGGGACAGAATGGAATGGAGTCTTGAGGGAAGCTAGGGGCTCTGACTACTTCCTGGAATCTCCACATCAAGCTTTCCTCCTATTGCAAGCTGGGGCTCTGCCCCTGATCCCCCCTGGCTCCATACAGGAGAGCCTTCCTCTAACCTTGACCAGAAGTAGGCCTCCATACCACGCTACCTTGGCCCTGCCTTTTCCAGCTTCCCTTTCCCAATTGTTTCCTTCCATTCAAATTGAAGCTTCTTGAGGACAGGGTCTGTTTTTCCTGCTTGTCATTGTACACCTGCCACAATAAGCTCTTACTGAATGTTCTATCTAAGAGAGGGAGGTGAAAAGGGAGAGCATTATTCCCCCCCCCAGGCATATGGGACAGCTACCAGAAGCTCCTCCAGACCAGAGCAGAGCCCCTGTCTTTTTTGTCTTCTTACACTGTGCCCCACTCCCCTGCACAATGGCCAGGCAGATACACAATGAACACTTTGTGAAAGAAGGAGATAGAAAATGAAATACCATTCTAATGCAGCATCTTCCTGCCAAGAGTTGGCGATCCAGAAGGCTAAGACTAAAAATAAGGATCTTCTTCAGTGTGAGTACAAAGAACAATCCCTTTGACTTTGTAGACTGTTAAGGACAGATAACAAGTCTGAAAAATGCATCTCTCCCTGCCACCACCACCACCTTGATGCCATCCTGGGGATCTGCCTTCATCACTTAGCTGGCCCTCAGGTGCCAGGCACACTGTACGTGGCCAGATCAATTCTCAAAACCTTTCCAGCTTTGCAGAACATTGTGTTCTACTGGTATAACTTTTGAGCCCCCACGCAGTGAACAAGCCTTTATTAAGCACCTAATATGCACCAGGCACTGTATGAAGAAAGTCATATGCAAGAGGGTATTACATATGCTTGGTCCCAGAGGGCAGAACCAGGAACAATCAGGAGAAGCTGCCAGGAGGCCAGCTCAGGCTGGGAGTTGGGAAAAGTCTGGAACAATTAGAGCTACCCTCAATTGGAACAAACTGCCTCAGAACGTAATGGTTCTTCAGACAGAGACTGGGGGATTCTTCAAAAGTATAGTTTGGACTGGGTGACAGTCAAGGCCTCTTCCAATTCTCAAAATCTGTGATTATACTAATCCCATTTGTAATGCCATGCATAAGCAGCTTTCCAGAAGAACTGCTACTGTGAACAGCTTTTAAGGTTCTGATTACTCAGTATAGTGATCACTCTATTCCATAACAAAAGCAAAACATCCATATGAAATCAAGATACAGCATTCACCATATTACAACTTATCACAGAAAATCACAATATTCACAACATAGTCTCAAAGTAAAATAGTCACTCTTAAGTTAATTCAATCAGTCACTTATCAGTAACAATATCTCAAAGTATTCAAAGTATATCAGTCACTCATTCAGCAAAGTCTTACTAAGTATCTATCATACACAAAACCCTCCACCCCTTAGGTCATTAGAAAACTATGATTCCATAATTACTCAGTACCCAAGGTAAGGTCTTTTCATCTTAACTTGAGGCCAGTTCTCAGATTCCCTGGATCCCCTTCCATGGTCCCAGATTCTAGCTGGATTCACCAGACTGTCACCTGGGTTCAATGGCAGACAGCTCCCGGTTCCTTGTCCAGCTCTCTGGGCAGGTCCTGCTCCACAATGGCGTTCATAGGATCCGGTCCATGTCAGCTCCTTCACCATTTCTGCTCCAGGGAATTCAAGGCTCAACCAAGCCGCAAACAAACAAAGTCTCAGCATCCCAGTCATGCTTCAGTCACCTGGGCTCCGGGCTCCTGGGATCCTGTTCAGAAGAAGCTCCACCACCACAAGTTCTCAGGACACAGTTCTCCATTCTCTCTTCTGTAGCTGCTCTGCCACCAGATTTCAGTCTCAAGGAAATTCTGCCTGTGCCTCTGGGGCTTTTTTTATATACAAAGCATTAGCTACTTCCTTCAGCCAACCCCTTCCTGTTATGGCAGCCAACAGGAGACAGGAGTTCATACCTTCTGTTCCCCCAATCAGAAGCTTGATCAGTTACTAAGTGTTAAGTACCTGCTACTTTTGCCAACCAAAGGGATCTTCAAATTCAAAATTACATTACCATTACACTGTTCCTTCCTTCCTCCTTCCCCTGTACCTCACATACTTCAGCTGCCTCAGTCCCTCAATGCCATCATGGACCCTGCTGCCCAGGAAGAAAGAGATCTGACAAACTCATTTACAAGATGTGTTAAGAATTGTCTACTCTATAAGAGACCAGAGAGACGGCACCATTTTATCCAAAGAAATGAATCACTAATGGTGCAGTTTTAGGTATAGGGGGAGATGCTTGACACTAATCTAAATCCTCTGTACCCCCCACAACCTGTTGACATGTGCATAGCTTTAACCAGTACAGGAGAGCAGATTAAGAAATGAGCAAAAAGGAATCCATCAAGCAGTAGAAATATACCAGGTTGGCTCTGTACAATTCTCACCAAGCAAGCCGAGAAATGGGACTGAGATAGGTAAGTTCTGATTAATGAATGAAAAAGTATCTATTAAATGTTTACTATGGGGTGAGTCCTGTGATAAGACAGCAAAGAAGTGCAAAGGAAAAACTCCAAAGGAGAGGACTAGGTGGGGGTGCCATCGAAAGGGACGGGCTTCAAGCCAGCCCTGGCATCTCATTTCAGTGTTCAGCTGTGACTGATGTGGAAAGGAGGGGGCTTAATTCTGCTACCATCACCAACGAATTTCTTTTCTTCCCCAGAATAAATATCTACCCTCCAGAAGTCAGACTGCAGAAAGTGAAGCCACATTCAACAGAGACAAGAGAACGGGTTGCCTTGGCAACCAAAAGTACTTTAAAAGATTTCATCAAATTCATCAGGGCACACCATTTGATTTATTTGTTCTATCATTTTTAACAAAGACAGCTTTGAAATAGACCGATAAATAATTGCCTTAATAGGCCCAGCACTCCACATCAGCCATTGTGAAAGTTCTAGCAGCACCACCAAGAATATCATTGAGGATGGGAGACTCTGCCCAGCAAAATGCCCTTTCTGCTGGCCTAGACTCAGCTAAGCGGGTAAAAGCCATTTTCTAATTAATCTTTTTCTAAAACTAGTACAAATTCCCTAAGCACTGGACAGGTCATCACTTTCTAAAAATCTTATGAGCTGTTTCAATTACTTTAAGGAGAGAAATAGTGCTGACTTTTTTTTTAAGCCAAAAGTGAATTTTAAAATTGGATTCTGATTGCCGTTCAAAGGCAGAAGGGGGTGAGAAGTTCTCTATATCCTGTTAGATTTCATTTAAAATAACACAGGATAAGGACCATGGCATGTTCCCCTGTTAAGGAAAGTTTCCTTGATAGTCCAAAACTATAACAAGCCAATCTCCTGCTCATTTTCTTGCCAATAGTCTCAATAACTCAATTTCTGGGTCAGTCTTTAGTGGAAAAAGACTTGGCTGTGATGCATCCATCTAGCAATCATCTCTTTGTAACAGTAAAGATAATCAATTTCAGGGTTAAGGGTGAACGAAATAAGAAATATGTTAGCTTATGAGGTTTAAAGGAAGTCTGACTGTGAAGTGACAGATCTTCCAGAAGGAACCAGGCACAGAGAGTCCTGGAGGGGATGCATGCTTCCTTCCTTTGAATGAATCCATTCTCAGATGCCAACTCATCTGAGAATTGAAAACTGAGGAAAGCTCATCTGTCTTCTAAAGTTTATAATTATTAAATAGGAAGAGGCAGGTAAACACTGAGTTTGCTGTATCATCTAACATTTTGGGTTCCAATTTCATCTTTATTTAGTAAAAACACATTTAACATAAAGAAAATATTTTCAAATGCAGCAAATACATAGGCTTGTTTTCCCCCAAAAAAATGATGCTTGCTTGTTGCTAAAGAAAAACAGCCAGTGTCTATCAGCTTATTTTAGTTTAATAAACTCATGCTCCTGTTCGGGGTGCCAATTGTACTTTTCCTAATGGAACAAGGCAAAAATATCTATCAAATTCCAAAAGCCATGATTAGCACGTTGAATTAAAGAGGTATCACACCCCAGTGACTTCCCAAAGATGTGTTTCAATCTTCTTCACTGCTTCAATCAAACCGTATTATACAGCAAGGCATGCAAACTTATTACTGACTTCTGGGGTGGTCAAAAGGAATTCGAGTCTGGCCCGTCCAGATGTTTTATTGAATTGTTGGTTTTTATAGAAGAAAGAAATACAACGATAGTAAGTCAGGGAACGATAAAGGAAATGGGATGAAACTAATTATTGAAACAAATACATTTGTAAGGAGTGATAGCGTGGGTGGTGAGACTAAGGCACATGGAAAACAAGTCCCCATCCATTCTTCTCAGAAAAGTTGTTTTACTTTACCGTTCTCCAATTCAACTTAAATGATCAGATAGTAGAATAATTAAAAGGCTTAATTATGAATAAAGAAGTGAATAAATGCCAAATTCCCACCTGCTGAGCCCCCACTTACATTTCTCCATCTCTTACAAGCTTATCCATCGGGACTGGGGAACCGGCAGCCTCAAGGCCATGTGTGGCCCTCTAGGTCCTCAAGTGCAACCCTTTGACTGAATCCAAACTTCACAGGAAAAAAATCCCCTTCACAACAAGACTTGTTCTGTAAAACTTGAACTCAGTCAAAAGGCCACACCCAAGGACCTAGAAGGCCCCATGTGGCCTCAAGGCTTCAGGCTAACCACCTCTGTTTAGACCAAGGAGAGGTGATAGGAAGGAGTGAAGGACGGCTACAGAGTCAACTCTGGTATCCCACAGAATCATAGCACCGTAGACACATAGATTGAGTGATGCAAAGGACCTTAGAGATCATCTAGTTCACTCCCTCATTTTATGGGTAGGGAAACTGAGTCCCAGAAGTTAAATGACTTGACTAAGATCATACAGGTAGTAAGTAGCATAGCCAGGATTTAAACCCTAATTCTAAGGGGAAAAGTTAGCAAAATAATTGATATATTAAAGGACATCAATATCCACTCCGATCATTCAAATGGCAATTCATCCACACCTCATCCTGTGTCACTTTTGTCCATGTCTTCTTCTGAGTTGTCCACAGGGAATAGGAGAAATTTTCTACCCACCCAACATTGGCAATGCTCTAAACCTCTTGGCATTTTGTAGATTCCAATGTATCATGCAAGTTGCCCATTCCTTATCCCTTACTCTCCTCACATGACTGGCCCATCTTCTTCTCTTATCCCTATGTCTCTCTGATGATAGCTTTTATGCCACTTGTCTTGAGCAACTCTTGGGTGGTCACGAAGCAATCTACTCACATCCACAAGGTACAACCCTCAACTTTAATTCACTGGACACTAGCATTCTATGATTCATAACCATGCATCATCACCAAAAAGAATACTAGTGTTCCAAAGGTGAGTCTTTGTTTCAATGACAAGCTGGCAGTCATTAGAAGCACTGCACAATTTTCCCAAGGCAATCTAGTCTGATATTATCATCCACTTTATGCCTGGATCTAGCTCATTGTCTAATCAAACATAGGCCCTCGTCAGCACAAAAGGTATTCTTCACCCACATGGTTTAAACTGTGTGGATAGTGCAGCCAAACTGTTTAGAGTAACTATGGACCTCGTTTAGGAGACCTAGGAGCTTGAGGGGATGGGGGAAGGCTCAATTACAAGTGCAGTGTCTACCCTCACGTCCCCAAACAGGAACATCTTGTTGGAGATCACTATATCTAAGGAATCCCCCTTTAATTTGGATTCTGCAGCAACAATTTTTCAGGACAGTAGAAAACACCTTTGGGGAATGTAAATCTTCCTATCTTACACTGCACTTGATATTAATGAGCAAAGTTAGCTGTGTTGTCTCATCTTTCGAGGAACCTTAGGTGATGCTAATATGCATGGAGGATATTTTCTTGGAAAAGAGCTTTTTAAAGTGGTGTTTTATTCTGCTGAATCAAATGCTTTTCTATGCACAGTGAGATCTCGAATCATTTCCTTTCAGCAACTGTATGATTTATCAACATGTTGTTGTGTTTGTCCTTGTTTTCAAAGAGGCCCCTGGCATCAGGGAGATGAGGACCTGACTTGCAGTTGACTTTAATTTGAGGAGGGAGGGCTGTGCAAAGTCACCAGCCTCACTTTCTCCTCCAGAACCATCTGGATCCAGTGACCAGATATTGATCAGGATGACTAGAGATGACTCAGGATGCAATGGAAGACCCTGGCCCTTTTAGGCTAAGGTCTTTTGAAGTACTTACTTAGGGTGAGGTTATCAACATATGGTCTATTATAGAATATCATTTGCAAAAGCCTATTAATTCTCATATCTTCACTAAGATCCTCTCAACACACATATAGACTATTCAATTCTTTTGGTATAGATGCATAGATTATTCTAAGCTTTTTTGTACTCCTCATTGTGGTAAATTTTTGTCAGCTCAACTTCTGTAAGAAATGGTAATATTCTGTGTTGATGTCTGTTCTCTTATCCATTTTCCTGTTTTTAACAAACAGCCTATGTAAATCAGTTAGTATGGAGTTGCCTCAATTACATGTCACATTCCATTTTCATTCTGTAAGTCTGGTATTAATTGTGATCTTTGCTCCAATGAATTGGTGTACACTGTACACATGGCTGATTCAAAAATGGCTCTCACATTGCTAATCTATCATTTCCTATCTATTGAAATATAATCAATTTCAGTTTTTGTCATGTTCTTTGGTTCTCATTTTTTCCAGTCCCAATTCTTCTAAAGAAATTGTTCATAATATATAGATGTGAGGCTACTACAAGTTTCCAACTTCTGTTTTTCAATCCTGAATCAAGTTTTCCAACATATGAGATCATAGATCCAGAGTTAAAAATGGTCCTTGGAATATCCCTTATTTTACCCCCTTCTTTTACACATTCAAAAATTGAGGCCTAGAGAGGCTAGGTGGTCTGCTCAAAGTCATACAAGGAGTAAGCACCAAATCTCAGCCCCAGATCCTTGGGCCTCAAATTCATTGTTCCTTCCGGTACACCATGCTGTGTCCTGATTAGGCACACAATACACAAAAACAAACATGGCCCCCAATCCCTGTTACTTGGCTTAGAACTTACTATTTGTGAGAAACTGCCAGACCACATCTCCACAGGGGATGCTTCCCCAGATAATGGCTATGGAAGGTGGGCTGGATGCATTGATATTCCAGAGGCTCTAGAACTCAGGGTCTTGGGTTGTCCCCGTCAGTGTTTGAGGGAAGATGGTAGTCTAGGTGGTAGTGGCTGTCTGACATGTTTTCTGTCCCTCCCCCAGAATGCCTGGCTGCTTCAGTCAAGCTGGTTTGCTTGCCTTGTGAGGGCCAGTTGGGGGAGATGACTGGCCAACTATCTCTTAATTGCCAAATCTAATTGCCTTTTCTCAGTCCTCTTCCTTCTTGACCTCTCTGTGTATCACTGGCCACCAATGGCCATCCTTTCTCCATAGATACACTCATCTTTCTGGGTTTTCATGGCCCTGATGGGCTGAAATTCTTCTCTTGCTTTATTGTTTCTTCTCAGTTTCCTTTGTTGCATCATCATCCTCAACTCCCACACCAAAATATGGTTCTGTTTTCAGCCCTCTCCTTTCCTCTGCCTCCCCTCTTTATTTGTGACTTTATCAGCTCACATATGTTTAATTAGCATCTCTAGGCTGCTGACTCCACATCTACATTGCCAACTCTGTCCTCTCTGCTGAGCCCCAGGTCCATATCACCTCCTGCTTCCTGGATATTTTGAACTGGGAGCCCAGTAGACATCTCAAACTCAGCATGCCCCAAACAGAATTCATTCTCTTTCCTACAAAACCACTCATCTTCTTAATTTTCCTATTTCTTTAAAGAGTAGCTCCACCTTTCTAATCATTACAGTTTGGCTTCGTCCCTGTCTCCTTGTTCTTGCTCACCTGACATTAACCAAATTGTCCAATCTGGGCATTTCCATCTGGACTCCCTGCCTTGCATTCACTCCCTCCTCACTACCCGCACAGCCACCACCTTCAGTCAGATCCTCCCTGCTTCTTGTGCAGCTTATTGCCAGGGCCTCCTAATTTGTCTCCCTGGCTCACCTCCCTGTTCACTCTAATCCATCTTTTGCAGAGCTACAAAACTGATTTTCCCAGAGTGCTAATGTGAGTACGGCACTCCTCTCTTCAGTAAATTCCAGTGGATCCTGATTACTTCCATAATTAAATGGCAGCTTCTTTATGTGGTTTTCAAAGCTCTTCACAATGAGGACCTAATCTGTCTTTCAAGCCTCATTATACTGTGTGGCATTCCCCTCCATGCACATGGCAGGCCAGACAAAAAGACCTTGGTGCTGTCCTTTCTACAGGGTACTCCATCTCCATCCTCCCTGCTTTTTGATGCCTGCTCTCCATGCCTAGAACCTTCCTCATCTCCATCTCTCAGAATACCTAGTTTCCTTCTAGATTAGGTCTTTCCTGGGGTCTCCAGCAGCTACTGCTGCCATACTTACATATAAACATTGTTGCCCCTGGCTGTACTCGGAGCTCCTCGACAGTAAAAGCTGGTTTCATTTTTGTCTACTTATCCCTGGCTAGCATACTGTTTAGCGCATAAAAGCTACTTAATGAATGTTTATTAATGGGAATGGGCCCTTCCAGGTAAAGGGATTGGAAAGAAAATGTCTAATCTTGGCCTGGGAATATTTTCAAATTGGCTTCCGGTAGCCCAGTATGGTGGCTACGACTAATACCCTCATCGGTGGGTGTTTTGGCTGCAATAACCTTCCTTCTGGCAGAGTAAAGCTTTGCTAGCTCAGGTGGCCCTGGGGGGACAAAGCAAAAGAGCAGTGTAACTATGAGGGCAATGCAATGATGCACCAAAAGACATAGGGATCCTTTGTAAGCCATGCATACACACATATTCTGTACCCATGTGCCACTCATTTGGGTATCTTTGTGCCCTAGGGATACTAGAGGAATATGCTATTATGTCATTAAATCTCTTTGCCTTTCATTGTGTCCTCTGGCTGACTAGAGACAAAAGTCAAAGTAAGGATGGGATGGAGACTCCTCTGCTCTCATTTTAAATGGCTATGGCCCCAGAAATGAATTGGCCCTCTGTCTCTTGGTGCTGAGTCCCATCTGTACTACCTCATTCAGCCCTTCTTCAGTCTAATCTTGTAGTGTTTGCTGTGGTTGCCTCCTCTCCCCGACTAGGCCATAAGCTTCTGGAGGAACAGGGCTGTGAACCCTTTGGGCCCATCTTCCTCCCTGAACCTAATGCACAGCACAATATATCGGTCAGTGTGGGTGCTCCAATATTTGTTAATGGATTCAAGAAATCCTTGTTTATGGATGGATTTGGTTTACTAACTTGCTAATGAATATTCCCTATGGCACCAAGAGACAGAAGGGCCAATAAAGCAATTTCAGGAATTCAGAAATGAATTACTGATCTAATACAGACATGGCCCTTCAGAGAGAGAAGACAAAAGGGTGGATCTGACTCCAGTCAAAGCAGAATCATATTACCAAGTAAATCTTTAATGCTTTGACTTCAGATTTCAATCATCATTTCCATTTTCTTGAGGTCCTCAAATAGACCTCCAGCAAAGGGCAGAGGGGAGAAAGACGCTTCTCTCCTTGGGTCCTAAAGCTGGAGAGTCATAAGGCTATGAGCATGACTCAAGCCATGCACTTAGTAGGCACTTCCTGTGTACCTGACACCATCCTGACATGTGGAGTGGCAATGAGGAGGGGCAGTAGGAAGAAGAGTAACTGCCCAAGCCCTTGACTTCAATGGCCATAAGACATAGCAAAGAAACTGGTTTGGATAGCAAGCGAGTGAATAACCAGGCCAAAGTCAGGGAAGAGGAAGCCTGAGCAGTGTTTGCCTATGGCTGACTCAAAGAAACCTTGGGAATTTGTGACACCATCTCCCTTTTATGAGATCTTGGGCCTCCTACTTCACTCTGTGTATTATGTTCTTCAGGGCTTTATACTAAATCACTGGCCCACAGGCTTAAAGCTCTGGAGCCATAAAAAAATCTCAGAGTCCATCCAGCCTAACTAGCCTCTTCTTGCAGAGGAGAAAACTGAGACCCAAGGAGGTCAAATGACCTGTCCAAGGTCACACAGGCAGTACGTATCAAAGGTAGCATTTGTGTCCTCTGATTTGGGATCTAATGTTCTTTCCACTCAAGCCTTGCAAGGCTGGTGTTCTGTTCAGAAGGAACAAGGGGAGGGCAAGTAGAAAGGAGGAAAGCCTACAGCTCTTTGCTGTACAGTGGCCCTGATGGAGAGGGAGCCCAGGGAAAGGCAGGGCAAGTTATAGCAATAGCAGAAACTTAGCAGATGATGCTAGCCAGCCAGGCTGCAGTTTGGCTGGTACGATGATCAAGAGGCACAGGTGCCAAGGTGGGATGAAGAATCAGTAAAGGACCCCTCCCCATCCAGGCCCTGGTCACTTAGCCCCAAACAGGTAAACAGGTGAACCTAAGAGTATTGGGGATGGAGGGAAGCTTGGAGATCATTTAGTCAGGGGGTCATTGGAAACATAGCTCCAGAACTGAAGGAATGCTAGAGACTATCAAATCTAACCCCCTAACTTTACTGATCACTAGGTGGTGCTGCAGTGGATAGAGTACCAGGCCTGGAGTCAGAAAGACTCATCTCCCTTGAGTTCAAATCTGGCCTCAAACACTTACTAGCTGCATGACCCTGGGGAAGTCACTTCACCCTGTTTACCTCAGTTTCTCATCTGTAAGATGAGCTAGAGAAGGAAATGACAAACCACTCTAGGATTTTTGCCAAGAAAACTCCAAATAGGGTCACAAAGAGTCAGACATGACTAAACCAGTAAACAACAAATTGACACCTACAAGTACCAGGTAGTGCCCCCATATGTTACAGTTAATTTTTAGCAAGTTCATGATCAACATTATCCTGAGGGGTTGTTTTAATGTTTAAAGAAAACCAAATATACAAAAATTGCCCCTTCCTCTCCCCCTACCTCCCTACCCCACGTTCCTTACAACCCTACCTCCTAGAGAGGGGAAGCACTGAATTTTCCATGGCAATCAGGAAAGACAAACACAAAACCAAGTGCCCTCCTTCAAATGGGTGCTTAGTTTTTCACTGAACATTGGCCAGTCCCAAAGGCTAATGTTGGACATTAGCCCACTGCTGATGAATCATCATGGTAACATAGGGATAATGAATGGAATGACCAAAATAGCAGTTGGCTTATAGTCATTAATTAGGCACCACAGTGTGATGCATGGTTTCAGGCAGTCTGCTCTTGGTACCCTAGTACATTGGCAATGAGCTTGTCCAGGGCACTTTCATTCAACATTCAGAAAGTACTGCCTACACACCAGGGCCTGTGTTCAGTGCTCTGAGATCCCTTAAAGAGATTACATTCTTCTGGGAGATAAACAACAACAATAACATAATAGTAATAATAATAGCTAGCCCTGATACAGTGCTTCAAGATCTGCAAAGAACCTAGAGTACATTTGATTGTCACAACAACCTATTATTATCCCCATTTTAGAGTTGTGGAAGCTGAGTTGGACAGGAGGTAAAATGGCTTGACCAAGGTAACACTGCTAGTAACTAAGGTCATATTCAAACTCAGGTCTTTTTATGAGGGGCAATTGGGTTAAATGACTTTCCCAAGGTCACACAGCTGACCAGAGTCACACAGCAACACAGGTCTTCCTGACTCCTGATTTAGTGCTCTACAAAATATATCAGAGCAATTTCTAGGGGAAGGGCACTAGCAATTTGGGGGATCAGGATAGGCTTCCTAAAGGAGGGGGCACCTGAACTGAGCTTTTAAGAAACCTGAGGATTTCATGAAATAGAAAAACAGAAAAAAATGCATTGCAGGCACAGAAAACAGCTCCTGCCAAAGCTGATGGCATGTCCTGTATGGAGAAGAGTGAATAGGATGCTTTGATTAGACAGTAGAGCCAGAGTAGGAAAAACTTCCAAAGCTAAACTTTGCATTTTATCCTAGAGGCAAAAGGGGGTCACTGGAGTTTCTTGAGCAGGAGAGTTACTCATTCTGGCACACTATTTGCAAAATCGAACCTAGACCATATGCCCAATTATTGTTCTGAATAATTCTATGCAGATAGCAGGGATCCCAGACTTATGAAGGGCTATGACATGCTATCACCAATTAGTCTATTACTTGATATTCCATGGGATACTAGACTATAGGCCACAGTATGTTATGATCCTTAAGAGAAAGTATTTTTGCTTCCATAACAGCAATTTACTTAAACTGTCTGGGCCTCAGTTTCCTCAAATTTAAAATAAGATAGTTCGACTTGACGACCTCTAAGGGCCCTTCAAGCTCTAAATCTATAATCCTATCCCTTCCTTCTCAAAGTTCTGCATGAGATCATGGATAGTTTTATTCTAAGTCAAATACAATGAATTTGGGGTTTAAGAATTCGATGATATACAAGGACACAAATGGAGGGTCCCAAGAATAGGAGAATGAATGATTAAATGTATTTGTAGTTGGTACTCATCTGTCTGATGATTGAGACCTTGGACAAGCTGCTGCTACTCCTTCCCATATCACTTTGCTATTACTGCCCTCCACACACCCTACACTCCAACCCTAATGGTCTCTTCTCTATTCTCACTAAAGCTTCAGGAGGATGGAAACCTCCCAACCATTGCTGGGCCACTTCCCAGACTACCCACCCTCTCTCTTCTTTGCCTGTCGAATGTCTCCGAAAACCCCAACTCAGTTGTACCTTCATACAGCCATCCTGACGGGCGATGGCCTTCCCGCACTGAGGCGCTGAGACCACTGGAAAGTTTCGGAATCACAACACAGTGCAGATAGTTAGACTGAAATGCAGAAGGGGTAGAGGAAAGAACAATAGACTTAAGTTGAGAGATTCAAGCATTGCCACTAATTGCCTGGGTAATCTTAGATAAGTTACTTCTCCTCCCTGGGCCTCAGTTTCCTCCTCTGTAAAACAAGGGGATTGGACTAGCTAACAGATTTAGAACTAGAAGAGATCTTAGTGGTTATCTAATCCAACTTCCTTATTTTACAGAGAAGGAAATTGAGGCCAGAGAGCTCAACTGACTGATCCAAGGTCACACAGACAGCAAGTGCCAGAGTAAAGTCAGTGTTCATTCTACCACCCCACACCTTGGTGTGAGTTCTAAGTTCTCTTCATTTTCTGAGATTCTAAATATTTCTATTTCTATATGATGCCCTCCCTAAGGATCTTCAGATTCAAATCTCTGTTGCCCAGTTTTCCTGGTTGCATCCATTCGAAAAATTAACTTATGATTTCCTAGGCTGCTACTTCCAACCACCCCTACCACTATTAATCACTCTGGTTGGCACGGAATGTCCAACAAGAATAAGGAGAGAAAAAGGGCAGTGCCCAGAAAAGAAAGTACCGTCAGCCCACTTCCCTAAGCAAGCCAGTTCTCCAGCTCTTTGCTGCAGGTCCGAAGGCCCAACAAAAGAAACTAAAAGAAAGGAAAGTGAGGAAGGGGAGGAATGGGCACAGGCAGAGGAGCTGCCCAGGGACTATGGCCAGCCAGCTACAGCTCAGAGCAAGGTAGAAAGGTCTTCTTGGAGAAGTATGAGAAATGATTTGTGCTTGGCCTCTGCCAGGAAAGGCATCTTCCTGAAGTCGACCTACTACCCGGGGAGAGGGAGCAGACGGTGGGCTCCCTGACACGTGGCTGTGCCCTTGAAACTTCTAGTAAGGGCAGACTGCTCCTTTGTCCCTAGACACACACACACACAAGCACACACACATGCACGCACACACATACACACACATGTATGCACACACACGCAAACATACACACACACACACACACACACACACAATCCTGCATTTGCTCCTGGACAGAGCCAGCAACATTTCTGGAGTCCCAGGAGAGAGATGATGATGTAAACGTGGAGACAGAGAGGATTGTCAGAGAAGAGACAGGGCAGCATCCCAGAAGCCATGAGGGAGAAAGGCCTCCAAGATCAAGTGCAGGTCCAAGAAAAGGCCACTGGATTTAGAAGGTGACCTTGGAGAGAGCAGCCTCTGTTAGGAAGCCGGGAGGAAGTCAGAGGACAAAAGGCTGAACAGGACACACAGGAAGTCCAGGACGGCCACAGCTAGAGACAACTTTTTCCAAGAGTTTGGCTATGAAAGAGAGACAAGATGTTGGACAACAGGGAGGAAAAGGCAGAGGCAGGTGAAGCTTTTTGGCATGGATTAGGGTCTGCTTGGAGACCGCTGTGGGTTTCTAGGAGAGGAAAAAAAGAAAGAGAAGATGAAAAAGAGAGACAAAATGATTACAAGGGCAACCTTCCGGAGGAAACAGGCCAGAGTGGGATATGGTGTCCAAGTAGAGACTGGCCTTGCAAAAGGGAAGGGCCGGCTCTTCCTCAGAGACTAGAGTAAAGGAAGAGGTCATGGGCCACAATACAAAGTGGTTTGGCAGAACGGATCAAGGTAGTGGAGGGAGCGTGTGATGGATGGCCTCAATTGTCTCAGGCAAGTAGGAGGTGAGGGCCTCTGCCTGGATTGGGGGACCAGGGATGGCAAACATATTGAGAAAGAAGAAGATATCTTGGAAGAGCTACTTCCAACAAGACAGAGTCAATTGGGGACATGACCAGTGGTGGTGCTTTCTCCAGTGGCCTTCCCAAGCTCTCTCCAGCCTTTGCTGCTGCGGACCACCCCTTCTCCTCTCTGAGAGGCAGCTGGTGGTGCGATGGCTACGATGCTGGGCCTGAGTCCATATTTGACCTGAGACATTTACTAGCTGTATGATCCTGGAAAAGTCACTTAACCTCTATTTGCCTCACTTTCTTCAACTATAAAATGCACCTGCCTTGCAGGGGTGTTGGAAGTATCAAATGAGATAATATTTGTAAAACTCACTTAGCATAGTGCCCAGCACATGGTAGGTACCACCTAAATGCTTATTCCCTGCCTCCCTCCTGGATGCTCTCTCCTCTTGGAGTTTATGTAACTCTACTCTCTCCTGTTTCACCTCCTGCTTGTCTGACCACTGCTTCACAGTCTCCGTCACTGACCCACCACCCACATCATGCCCCCAATCTAGATGCTCATGGTGCTGTCCTTGGCCACCAGCTCTCCTTCCTCTGTACTCTCTCCCTCCTTCTCTCTGTGTCTCTGTGTGTAAACTGCCTCCGCTGATGCTTATCTGAATCCCATATGTGATTTATAAATGCTGATCTCTCTCTGTCTCTCTCTCCTTGTCTCTCTCTCTGTCTGTCTCTCTGTCTCTGTCTCTCTTTATCTCTCTCTCTCTGTCTCTTTCTCTGTCTCTCTGTCTCTGTCTCTGTCTCTCTCTCTGTCTCTCTCTCCTCTGTCTCTGTCTCTCCCTGTCTCTCTTTCTCTGTCTCTCTCCCTCCGTCCCTCTCTCTCTCCATCTCTCCTCTATCCATCTCTCTATCTCTCCTCCCCTCCCCTCCCCTCTCCTCTCCTCTCCTTCCCCACCCCTCTCCTCATTGGCCCCTATAGGTTGAACTCATATCACTGAAGACAATGCCCAGCCCTACACATTCAGCCCTAGCCTCTCCTTGAGCTTTCAGTCCCATGTCATCAATTACCTGTTGATTATTTGAAACTGGATGTCCTAGAGACATCTGGAAGTCACCGTCTCCAAAAGAAAACTGGCTATCTTCTCCTGTGAACCTTGTCTTCCAAATGTACCCCCTGCCTAGGATTCCATCCTTCGTCCTTTTTGCCTCAGAAGCCCTTCCTGATCCCCTCCCTCCCTCCTAAACTACTTTGTCCATGTGTGTAGGTGCATGTGTGTGCATGTGTGTAAGATTAACTTTCCATTTCTGTGGCACATACTTGACACAGACTGGTTATCTTCCTGTTAGACAAGCTCCTTGAGAATAGGGATGGTTTCTGCCTTTGTTCTTATGTGTCCAGCACCTAAATCAGTGACGAGCATGCAGTAAGTGATTTCTAAATGCTGAGCTTTCATGCTGCCATGAGGCCCAATGGAGACGAGAAATAAAGGCAGCTTGCTCACATGACTTCTTGCAAACACACATAACCAGACTGTTGTCATCCAGCTGTTTTTCTGCCATGTCTGACTCTCTGTGACCCCATTTGGGACTTTCTTAGCAGAAATATTGGAGGGCTTTGCCATGTCCTTCTCCAGTTCATTTTATCGATGAGAATACTGAGGCAAACAGGGTGAAGTGACTTGCCCGGGGTCACACAGCTAGTAAGTGTCTGAGGTTGAATCGGAACTCAGGTGTTCTGGACTCCAGGCCCAGTGCTCTATCCACAGTGTAACATCCAGCATATTATCTCAAACACTACCTTTTACATGAAACCTTGCCCAGCTGCTAGTGACCCTGCCAAAAAATGAGTTTGCTTTCATTTTGTCTATTTTATGAATACTTACCTACAAAATGCGATTTTCCCCTCTGCAATGTAAGCTCCTTGAAGGCAGAATCTGGTTCCATTTTGCCATCATTTCCTCAAGGCCTAGCACAGGCCTGGTACATTGTAGGCACTGCTTGGCTCCCTGTCCTTCCTGGGAAGCCTGCCACCTAGACATTTACCCAGATAAGCAATGAAAATGTTGAACATCCCGGGGCCCAGCAAACATCCCAGAAAAACTTCACCGGAAACTTCTTTTGGAGTTAACATTGAACTGTTGCCAGCTCTCCCGAGGCTGACAGGTCAAGTAGCTCAGAAGCCGCCTGCAGCTCTCCATCTTGTCCAAAGCAACAGAGACTTGAGCAAGGTTATGTTGGAATCTCACTAAGCTACATCCACAGCGATCTCCTCCAGCTTTGATGGGTTTTTGGAGGGACCTGTGATTTCATTAGGAATTGAGGTGTTCCAGTGAGTAAACTGCCTCCACTGATGCTTATCTGCATCCTATACCTTAAGAGAAATGCCTGGGCACTGAGAGGTTAGAGAATTTGCTCAGGTTCATTCAGGCCGAGTGTGTCAGTGACTGGACCTAAATCTAGCTCTTTCTCTTTTTTTAATTTTTTTTGTCTTTATTAATTTGTCTGTTACTTTTAGTTTACAAGATTCAGTTCCACAATTCCTTGAGTTTCAAATTTTCTCCCCCTCCCTCTCCTCTCCCCGCCCATGGCGGTATGCAATCAAGTATAGGATCTGCAAATACTTTCACATTAGACATTAGTCAAGTTGTAAAGAAGGATTGTAACCAATGAAATAAACAATGGGAAAAAGGAAACAAAACCAGACAAGAAAAAGACAGAGAGCAGGTAGATTTCTTCAGTCTGCATTAAAACTCTGTTCTTTCTAGTTCTTTCTCTGGGTGTAGACATTTCTCTCCATAATGAGTCTTTTGGAGTTGTCTTAAACCCTGCATTGCTGAGAAGAGTTCAGTCTATCAAAGTTGGTCATCACACATACGTTGTGTCTGTAATTGTGTACAAATTTCTCCTGGTTCTATTCTTCTCAGTCAGCATCAGTTCATATAAGCCTCTCCAGGTAAATATGAAGTATGCTTAATCCTCACTTCTTATACCATTATAGCATTCCATTACATTCATATACCACAACTTATTCAGCCATTCCACAGTTGATGGACATCTCCTTAATTTCCAATTCTTTGCCACCACAAAAAGAGCTGCTATAAATATTTTTGTACATATGGGTCTTCTACCCACTTCTATGATCTCTTTGGGATACAACCCTAGAAGTGGTATTGCTGGGTCAAAGGGTATGCACTTATTTATAGCCCTTTGGGCATAGTACCAGATTGCTCTCCAGAAAGGCTGGATCAGTTCATAACTCCACCAGCAATACATTAGTGTTCCAATTTTTCCACATCCTCTCCAGCATTTGTCATTTTCCTGTTTTGTCATCTTAGCCAATCTGACTGGTGAGATGTGGTACCTCAGAGTTGTTTTGATTTGCATTTCGCTAATCAATAGTGATTTAGAGCATTTTTTCATATGCTTATAAATATCTTTAATTTCTTCCTCTGAAAACTGCCTGTTCATATCCTTTGACCATTTACCAATTGGGGAAAGACTTGTATTTTTTATAGATTTGACTCAATTCTCTGCATATTTTAAAAATGAAACCTATCAGAGACACTGATTGTAAAAATTCTTTCCCAGTTTTCCACTTCCCGCTTAATCTTGGTTACATTTGGCTTTGTTTGTACAGAAGCTTTTCAATTTAATGTAATCAAAATTATCCATTTTGCATTTTATAATGCTCTATTTGTTTGGTCATAAAGTCTTCCCTTCTCCATAGATCTGACGGGTAAACTATTCTTTGCTTTCCCAGATTGCTTACAGTTTCAGCCTTTATACCTAGATCATGCACCCATTTAGACTTGATTTTGGTATACAGTGTTAGATATTGATCTATGCCCACCTTCTGTCATACTATATTCCAGTTTTCCCAGGAAATTTTGTCAAACAGTGAGTTCTTATCCCAAAAACTGGGGTCTTTGGGTTTATCAAATAGTAGATTACTATAGTCATTGACTTCTGAATCTCGTGTACCAATCTATTCCATTGATCCACTGCTCTATTCCTCAAAAAGTACCAGGTAGTTTTCATGACTGCTGCTTTATGATACAGATTAAAATCTGGTATAGGTAGTCCACCTTCCCTAGCATTTATTTTCTTTAATTCCCTTTATATTCTGGACCTTTTGTTCTTCCAAATACATTTTGTTACTATTTTTTTCTAGCTCTATTAAAGTAATCTTTGGTAGATTGATTGGGATGGTACTAAATATGTGATTTAATTTAGGTAAAATTGACATTTTTATTTTATTAGCTTGACCCAGCCACAAGCAAATGATGTATTTCCAATTAGTTAGATCTGACTTTTTTGTATGAAAGTGTTTTGTAGTTGTGTTCATGTAGGTCCTAGGTTAAATCTGGCTCTTTCTGACCCCACTGCTGGCTCCCTATCCCTCAGGCTACAGGTTCTCAAAGTATAAGCCCCTGGGGGGTTTCCATGACCCTTTCAGGAAGTTCAGGAGGTCAAAACTCCTTTTGTCATAATACCAAGACATTTTAAGTTCTAACACAGTAAATATGTACAGATGGAACCCGCATGGGGGGGGGGGGGCTGGATAATTGTTTAGAGCGTAAAGAATTTTTGCAGTAGACTCTGCTCCCTCTCATGCCCCCGCCCACTACTGGTTCAGTCACCCAGTCAAGAATCACAAGGAATGAGTTGATTCTGGCTTAACCTGGTCTTAATGAAGACCCACAGGCCCTTTGACATCACTGTTTCCTTTCCAAATGTTTAGTAGCTACCCATTTAATAGCATATGCCAAAACTATTTTATCAGACATTTAAAGCAAGTTCAGGGACCTAGAGTTCATAGACTATCCTGTTACCTGCCCTTCTCTGGAAGTTCTCCAGTTGATCAAGGCCCCATTCTCCATGGCCTTCCCAACACCATTGGCAGGGGTTAAGCAATCATATCTTCCAATTAGTTCATTACCCTAGAATGTCATTGGATCATAAGTTTAGAGCTATGTAAGACTGTGAGGAGATGTGTTATATTTCATATGAGCCTAAAGACACCAAGAGTACCTAGGTGATCACCTGCTTTCTCCATACTTCCCTTAGACAGAAAAGTGTGACCTGTTCCTGAACTCCAGATAGCCACTCCTCCTTCCCTTCCATCATGTTCTTTTGCCCTCTCACCTCCCAATACAGGTTACGCCTCTCTACTGTAAGGGTTTCTCACCTTTTTTTAGTGTCAGTATCTGAGGAGAGAGACACTTATGGAAGAAACCAACAGTTTGGTGATTTTCTTCCTTGTGGCAAATATGAGGGGATTCATCCCTTCTACTTCCCACAAGAAGGCCACCAGTTACATATAGAAATGTTCTGAAAACCCTCTCAATCCGCCAACGAGTTTGCCAGAGCTGAGTGTTCTGAACAAAATGCTCCTGGGAACAGGAGCTCTGGCTTCAATTATCACCTGACTCTTAAGGGGTAGTTGGGGGCGGGGGTGGAGGTGGAGAATGTCAAGAACTATTCATCATGGGGGCCTTTGATTAACCCACATTAATTATCTCCAGAGCCTCTACGGCAAACCCAAATAGATTTTCATTATGAGTGGTGAATCATCATCTAATGGCTAGGGATGCATCATTAATGAAGCCTTCTGGTGGGGTATGTAGCCTTCTGGTGGGGTAGCACAGGTGATTGACAAACCGCAATGTTATCTTTTCTTTGGGAGAAAAAATGAGCCCAGCCATGGAAGCAGCACTCCCCGAAATCCTTTTGTGCAGTGAGCACCCTTCTGCACCCCCCACCCTCAGGATAGCTATTGTTAATCCTTCCCCATTTGCACAGCACTTTCTATTCCCAAAGAGCTTTTACAGGTGATCCTCATAAAGCCTGGCAAGGCAGGTAGTACACAATGCCCATTTTATAGATGAAACACTGAGACTGAGACTCCAACCTAGGGCTTATGACTCCAAATCTGAGTCAGAAGCATTTGAAACAAAGGTAAGAAGCAAAATAAAGGGAGAATAATCTGAAGAAACAATAGAGTAGAAGTTCATGGGAATTCTATGGATTTTTTGTTTTCTTTTTAAATACTGGGATAACCATGTTTCCATATAATTCTTTTTCAATCCTGTGATTTTATTTTGTGCATTCAAAAATATTATTCAGAGTTGGGGCCCCATAGGCTTCCCCAAACGACTCTAAAAATAGGTGACAAATCTTTGCAGTAGAGAGGCCTAATCTGTATTGGGAAGTCAGAGGACAAAAGAACATGATGGAAGGGGAGGAGCATTAATCATCCGGGGCTCAGGGAATGGCATGAGGCTCTAGCCAAAGGGGAGGGGGCTGAGCCATTTCTTGTGCTCCGAGAGGACACGCTGGAAGGGGCAGCAGAGAAGAAATGAGCTGTGGCTGCTCAGAGCTCTCTGAAGGGACCCAAAGAAGCATCCAGTGAGCTGACGTAAGCAGGATGTGCATTTGGACCCTGACAGAGCCTCAAATGAGCATTCCTTACTCCTAAGGGGTCATGGCATGTAAGCAAGGCCCCCAGAAAGAACCCAGAAAACAATGCTAGACGTTATGGCTTTCTGCAGCTGCCATGTGCTAGGCACTGTGCCAAGAACTTGGGATTCAAAGACAAAAATGCCTTCAAGGAGCATCCATTGAAATGCCCACATTTTTTACTAGTTTCTTTTTTAAAAATTGACAACACAGAAGGGAGATTTCTTGGGGCTCTCCTTCCCTCAATAGAATGGAGACCATTGTTCCTATACAGGACCTGTGTCCTCGAAGTTTTCTGTCTCCCCGTACTTAGTGAAATGAAAAGCCTATTCCCTGTTCCGTCACCTTACCCACACATACAGAGTCATATCCTGGAATTGGAGGCAGCAAGGTACAATGGAAAAATAACAGCAGGGTTTGGAGTCTGAAGCTGTTCTTCCACTTAATATCTGTACTTTATTAGCCGAACTGATTGAGCTGTCTGGTATTTAGTTTCCTCCTGTATACAATGAGTGGGTTCAGGGCATGGACTAGAAGACCTCCACACTTCCTTCCCACCTTAGATCATACGAGACTCTGCTTAAGGAAGGGGCTGACAGAGCAAATGAGTTCAGGGCACAATACCAAGGTGGCCTTCCAAACTGAAAGAGTACAGGAAGAAAGGAGGAAAGCAGGGAAACTCATTGAGTATGAGGGACAAGCAGTCGATTCAGTAACCTGGGAGGGGCCTTTTGCAAGGGTCTCCCAAAAGGGTGCTTAGATAGATTGAAAGGAGGAAGTCAGAAGAAAAATTAGGATGGGAAGGTATCCAAATAAACTAGATTCAGCTAATACACAAAGAGAGCTCTTACCTGTTCACAGGGTAAAACCTAAAACTCCTATGTGACATCTCTGAGAAAAATCATGGTATACTAAAGAGTGGGGCTGGCTTCAGAGTCCTGAAGGTCTGGGTTCAAGTGTCGCCTCTGAGACATGCTAGCTGTGGGACCTTGGGAAAGTCACAACCTCTCGACTCTCTAAGATTATCAGTTAGAGCTGAGCTGTTAATTTGTATTGAGAAAGGGCCTCTACACTGGGAATTCTCTAGACTGATGAAATCACTGGTCCACATCCACCCTTGAACCCAACCTTTCTTTAAAAATATCACTTTACAGTGTACAAAGTAGGCTATAAACTCTATCAGTTAAGTGCTATGGGTAATCAGTATCCCCTTTTTCCAGATAAGAAAACTGAGGCTCAGCAAGTCAAGGGGCCTTGCCTGTGGTCACAGAGTAAGTACAAAGCATTCTGCACTGGCCAAGACTGCCTGGGCCTGCAATCCCTCTCCATCAGCAGATCTCCAGTGTTGGATGGCTCCCTAGGCAAGCTGGTATCGCATGGTTGTTCCCAAAGCTTCTCCTTTTTCCCTGATTCTGACAGGCTTTTCTCTTCCCTCCTAATGATTTGCTCATTGTCTTAAGAATGGCTTCAAAAAAGAGGGCTGTGATATTTGAACAGAGATTTCTTTACCAACAGGAATGCTTGTGGATGGCCTTGGGCCCACAGCAGCAAAGGAGACAGAAGGGTAATGGCAAATTGGTAACGCCATCAAGCAAATGCCTTTGCTAATGAATTGCTGCTAGCATCTGGAAAAACCCCAAAGACGAGGAGGGCCTGGAAGGGAAAAGAGAACACGAGCACTTGTTTGGAACAGAAGCTCCATGGAGTCTTTTGCCTGTGGCCTCAGGAATTTTCACCAGGATAAAGGCAGCCATCAGTTCAAGCTGTTTGATGGATCTCATCAGCATCAGCATCAAAAAAGTCCTGCTCATGTACCACTGGCCTGAAGCCTCCCAGACCGCAAACAGCACTCTCCAATCCTAATGGCATCGAACAGATACTGGCCTTTGACTACAATAGAAAATTAGAGAGGGGCGGCCAGGTGGCTCAATGAGTAAGGGCACCTGCTCTAGTGTTGGGACGACCTGGAGATCAAATCCCGGGCTCAGACAACTCAGCACCACACCCAGAAATAACTGGCCGTGTAACCTTGAGCAAGTTACTTAACCCCGATTGCTTAAAAAAAAAAATAAGAGGAGTCTTTACTTTGTAAAGTATACACGATGATTATTATCTCCACTTTATAGATTAGGAAACAAACTCTGATGGGGTAACTGACTTGCCCAGGGTCGCCAAGGGGCCTTGTCATTTTCCTCCACCACTCCAAGCCGCCTTCCCAGGCTAACCCTGCTCAACAGAAGCACAGGACTTTTTAGTAGCCCTCAGTATTTAGCTGTGAATGAGCACGCCATCGTACACACCTGAAGAGAACCATCCTAGACAAACACCAGGGTGACAACCTCATTCTAGGTTTCAGACATTTTTTTTAAACTATCAAAGGACACTTCATCATTATTGATCGCACACCCTGTAGGCTGTACACACACAAGGTCCATGTAGTCATAGGATCTGCAGATAGAAGGAAAGAGAGATATGAGGTGAATTTGGCACTTGCCAGACAATGATGCCCAGAGAGCAATGGGAATGGGTCACCTAGTTGGTGAGCAGCACAAACAGAAGTGGCCACCAAGTCACAGGACCTTAGATCTGGAGCCGGAGGTAGAAAGGATCTTAGAAGTTGGCTGAGCTCCAAACAGCATAATTTTAAGTATTTGCTAACTCTGTTTTATTATAACTAGTTTCCTTTGTAATCCTATATATTTTATCTTCTGTCTCTAAAACCATGACTGAGCAAGGGGCCAGATTGTCCCAGAGGGCCAGAACACAAAAAAGGTGAAGAATCCCCTCATTAGGGTGCTGAAGCCAAACGATCCAAGGGTGCCCAAGCAAAGGGGGCACTGGAATCTAGATCCTCCAACTGCACCATGAGGTGCTGCATGAGGGAGCCAAATTCCTCAGGCCCAGAAAGCACAGGCGGCCAATTTGGTCTTTTATTTCCCAAATGATAGGCAGTCACTGAAGCGTCTTCAGCAGAATGGGTCATAACCCAAGTGAACCAACGGGAATTTTTAGCTAGTGTGGAGGCAATCTTCAGCAGCGGCCATCAATCAATTAGCACTTACTGAGTTCCCAGGCTAGAAACTGGGGCTAGAAAGAGAAAAAGCAAACAGCCCCTTCCCTTGAAGACTTTACATTCTACCAGCAGGGGCAATGTATGGATGGATGATATATGTACAATATCTACATCCATATCAATGATGGCTAACATTTATACAGCACTTACTATATATATATATATATATATATATATATATATATATATATATACACACACACATACATATATATGTATGTATGTATATATATATAAAACTACATTCTAGCAGAGAACCAGGCACTATGAGAAGCACTTTACAATTATTATTTCATTTGAGCTTCACAACAAGACTGGGAGGTACATCCTTGACTCCGTGTTCAGCAAAGCCAGGAAGAAGGCCCAAGTCCCATCTCCCAGCTCCCCTGCCACATCGCCAAGTCTCCCAAGCGGCTTTTTGGGGCAAGTGCAGTGAGAAAGCCTTATTCTGCTCAGATGGTGACTCTAGTTTGCCCCTGACCAGACCGGGGATGTGCCTGGGAGTTCACTAATTCTCCTCAAGATCTCATTGAACTGATGGCTCATACGGAAACTGTGTTGAAGCATTTCAAAGAAGATATCGTGAGCAGAACATCACAATCCACCCATAAATTGGATTCGCACCAATAGTGATAAAAAAAAAAAAGACTATTTCCTGCTGGCCCGTTTTTCTGGGAGTGAATGACCAGACTGAAATCCACTAAGGACACTTGGGCAAAATGAAGAGCCTATTGGGAGCAAAGTGTGTGTGATAACATGATTCACCTGATTTAGAGGAAGAGGCCTCTTTTACGTGTCTCTCCGATTAAGCAGGTGAAGGTACAATTCTTTGATTCTTGTAGGGAGGGGTCTAAGCACCTCTGTGAATCACCTTCAGGAAGTACTTTCCATACTTAGCAATGGCCAAGGAGTTAAGAAGTCAAATGGCACCCATGACTGATATGATTCTCAATTAAAACATGCTTGCTTTTGAAGCAGGGCCATAATGCCAATAATTCCAGGACGTGAGAAGTCACTTCCCAAAAGGTTTGCATTTGCATGGGCAGAACACCGATTTTATGTTCAAAATATTAAGAAGAAATGGTCATCAGATCTGTTTCCTATTGAATATGAGGGAATTAGAAGAAAGACAGATCTCAAACACGGCTGTGCATCGTCCTGCCTTGAAACTTCTAGGGTCAAACATCCTACTGTTCAGCACATGCTCCCACAACATAGGCCACAAGAGAAGTGGCAAATTCGGACTAAACCAAAATTTGGCATGAAGAACAATGGAAAACTGGAAAGTTGGTGGTGCTGGATCGGGTGCTGGCTGACTTCTCCTCCCCTTGGGATTCTAGGAGTAACCCTGAGAGCTTACAGCTTCTAATACTGTGGCTTGTGAGCTCCCATCCACTGTGTTCCCCCCAAATATTGATCAATCACTTAAAGTCAATTAGATTTTACAAAGAAATGCTTATTGAGAAGTTATAGCAAAGATAAAATGTATTTAAAAAAAAGCAAACACCTCCCAAACCAAGAGTACAATCTCCTCTCTACACTTGCTCAATGCCTAGGGAGATTGGGCTCAAACTTAGAGTACAGAGGTAGTAAGGCACACATATAGGGAACAAGTAGGGTGAGGGCTACTTTGTGACTCTTGACCCCAGGAGTCCTTTTCCGTCTTCAAGGAGTCCCTGCCATGTAGTCTTTGAGAAGGAGCCATTGCTAATAGATGAGTCACTTCCTTGCTCACACAGGCTTACTCCTTCCAAGACACATGTTTCTACTCAATTGCTACTGGGCCACAAGCAGTAGTCTCTTTTACTGACTAGATCCTGAAAACCTCTGATGGTTCTTCTGATCTTTTGAAGCTCACAAGATCACAACCTGGTTAATTCTATCTCTAGCTATACATTTCCATAAGATCAGGAAAGAATAAATACCAAAATTCCAAAAGAAACAAAGTCGCCATGCATTCATGGACACATGAATGGTATGAGGAGACAAGGCAACTGCTTTCTTTTCCTGACTTGTTGGCTCACAGCAGCCTACATTCAAAAGCAACCAGGGAAGGGAGAAAGAGAACAAAGGGTCATGCATTTTGTACACACCTTCATTTCCAGCTCCTCAGCCAATTAGAAGATTCTTTGTCACCACAATACCCTCAGGTGTGCATAAACAGGAAGAGGTCCCCAAAGCTTCCATGTGGGAGGGAAGTAGGAAGGGATTGTGGCATGTGTTGTGTATAAGCCACCAGGAAAGGCAGATGTGTCCATACTCTAAGGCCGCTCACTTTCTTTGTATCCTGGGCCCCATTGGGCAGACTTCTGGGGCAACTCAGAAGAATACGGTCAAATGCATACAACAAAAATGAGGATTAAAAAGGAAACGGATGATATTAAAATAGCTATCAAAATATTGTTTTAAAAAATGAACAAGGTCATAGACTATAGGTTCAGAACCTCTGATCTGAGGTCTAAAAAACATCATTGGTCCATCAAAGGAGCTGGGATTAAAACCAAGAGTCACCTACCCAGCAAAACTGAGTATCATGTTTCAGGGGAAAATATGATCATTCAGTGGAATAGAGGACTTTCAAGCATTCTTGCTGAAAAAACCAGAGTGGAATAGAAAATTTGACATTCAGATACAAGAAGCAAGAGAAGCATGAGCAGGTAAACAGGGAAAAGAAATCATAAGGAACTTATCAAAGCTGAACTATTAACATTCCTACATGGAAAAGTAATAATTGTAACTTATAAAACTTTTCTTAGTAGTTGAAGGGAATGGAAATATATATGTCTATATATGAGTGTATATGGGCATATGAATACATATGTGAATGTGTGTATACATGTTTACAGGTATACATAGATAGAGGGCACAGGACCAATTTAACAAGAAGGGATGATACTTAAAAGGTGAAATTAAGAGGTGAGAGAGGAATATAATGAGAAGAGATGGGGAGAGACAGAATGGGGTAAACTATCTCATATAGAAGAGGCAAGGAAAAATGGTTACAATGGATGGGAACAACAGGAAGGCAAAAGGGAATGGTTCGACCTTATTCTTGTTGAATTTGGCTTGAGGAGGGAATGAAATACACACTAAATAGGGTATCTCACCCTACAGGAGAGTAGGGGGGAGGGGATGAGAGGGGGGATGATGGAAGGGAGGGGAGGCTGGGGAGAAGGGAAGTTGGAAGCACCCACTTTTGAAAAGGGACGGGATCAAAGTAGAGAATAGAACAAGTGGGAGGTAGGATAGGAGGGAGGGAAATATAGTCAGTCTTTTACAATATATCCACTATGTTATTGTTTTGCATTACCCACACATGTACATCCTATACTGAACTGCTTATCTTCCCAGTAAGGGTGGGTGACAAGGGACGAAGAGAATGAATCTGGAATTCAAAGTTTTAAAATCAAATATTCAAATATATACTATTAGTAATACTATTTTACATGTAATTGGGAAATAAGATATACAGGCACTGGGGCATATAGATCCACTGGAAAAGTTGAAAGGGGTATGGGAGAAAATATGGGAGAGAGCAGATTGGAGGAGGGGATATCCTGTGGGACTGCTATTTTGGGGCGGTGGGTAGGGGAAAAATGGGGAGAAAATTTATAACTCAAAATCTGGTGGAAATGAATGATGTAAATCAGAAGTTAATAAAGCATTTGAAAAAAAAATTTTTTAAATAAAAAATAAAAAATGAACAAGGTCATAGACTCTAGGTTCAGAACCTCCGATCTGAGGTCTAGGTCATCATTGGTCGTTCCCCCACGACGTCTGCTGAATGCCTACTAAAAGGAAGGCGTTATGCTGGCATTGGGAATTCTCTAATACACCAATGGATCTGGGATTTCTTTAGGATGACTTTTCTCTCCTTCCATGCCTACCCATCTGACAGCAGTCTTTTTAATGTCTTCTCATACACTCACTACAAGGACTCTGTCTAGCTTCCTGGAGGCCTTCCTTAAGCACAGAGGCTCTCCACTAAGCTATCCAATCCCCCTAGTTAAGTGAAGAGCTCATCTTTTGTTCTGGTCATGTGTTTCTCTGATGTCACCATTTACATTACTTCTCCTACTTAATTCTTCTTTTATAATATGTTGGAATATTCCCCAAAGGAGGTCAAAGATGGGGGGAAAGGTTTCATGTATGCAAAAATATCTATAGCAATACCTCTTGTAGTAACCAAAAACTGGAAGAAAACCAGGGGCCATTGTGGGTCAAAGAAGGCTGAGAACAATATGCACAATTACTAAAATAACATGAAGGAAAACAGCATCAAGAGACTTCAGAATTCTGATCGATGCAAAGACCAATTGTGCCCTTAAACTGTGGTGGACAAAAGAAATGGAATAAGGTATACATTGACAGACATGGCCGATATGTGGCTTTCTTTTGTCTGACCATAGTTGTCCGTTTCAAAGGAGGGCAGGTAGAAAAAATTGTGAAGTGCCATTTATTTTTTTTTGTAAACAGTATGTATTTAATAAATATTTTCATTATTTTATATTGTATTGATTGATTTTAATTGAATTGACCTTTTTACTAAGTGATAGATTAAGACAGTTGTTTTCACCCCCTTAAGGCTGAAATCTTAACATTTTTCTCCATGGTGTTTCTATCAATTCATTGAAAGAGCAGTGAACACAATGAACGTTTTTTTTAATGTGTCTTAACCAATAGATCCTAGTTGAACACACACACACACACACACACACACACACATACACACACAATACAAAATCCAATGCTTCAAGACACATCAAGGTTCCATCAAATTTTATCAAATATTAATGTTTGTAAGGAGTGCTGGCATCTCACAAGCATGAAATCATTTGTTCAAATCATGTGTGCCAAACTTTTATTTTCAAATTAAATTTTATGTTTAGTTTTAGTTTACATCATTCATTTCCACAAGATTTTGAGTTACAAATTTTCTCCCCATTATTCCCCTACCCACCACCCCAAAACAGTGATCCCACTGAATACCCCCCCAATCTGCTCTCTCCTATATCATCCCCCATTCCCCCTCCGACTTTCCAGTAGGACATGTTAGATCTCTATGCCCCAGTGCCTGTATATCTTATTTCCCAGTTGCATGTAAAATAATAATAATAATATTTTTAAACGTTTGATTTTAAAACTTTGAATTCCAGATTCTTTCCCTTTGTCACTTGTCACCCACCGTTAATAGGAAGATAAGCAACTCAATTTAGGTTGTACATGTGTAGCTATGCAAAACATTTCCCTAGTGGATATATTATGAAAGACTGACTGTATTTCCCTCCAGCCTATCCCACCCCGCACTTGTTCTATTCTCTACTTTGATCCTGTCCCTTTTCAAAGGTGGGTGCTTCCAACTTCTCTCCCCCCCAGCCTGCCCTCCCTTCCATCATCCCCCCTATCATCCCCTTCCCCCCTACTCTCCTGTAGGGTGAGATACCCTATTTAGTGTGTATCTCATTCCCTCCCTAAGCCAAATTCAGTGAGAGTAAGGATGACTCATTCCCTTTTGCCTTCCTCTTCTTCCCCTCCATTGTAACAGTTTTCCCTTGACACTTCTATATGAGATAATTCACCCCATTCTGTTTCTCCCCATCTGCTCTCATTATATTCCTCTCTCACCTCTTAATTTCACCTTTCAAGTATCATCCCTTTCTATTTAGTTGGTCCTATGCCCTCTATCTATGTATACCTGTACACACACACAAACACACACACACATATATACACACTCACATATGTATTCATACATCCATATACCCTCCTATATAGACATACATATGAATGTATACATATATGTGTATACACACACATTTCTATTCCCTTCAACTATTCTCATACTGAGAAAAGTTTCATCAGTTACAATTATCATTTTTCCATGTAGGAATATAAATAGTTCAACTTTGATAAGTTCCTTATGATTTCTTTTCCCTGTTTACCTTCTCATGCTTCTCTTGCTTCTTGTATCTGAATGTCAAATTTTCTATTCAACACTGGTTTTTTCAGCAAGAATTCTTGAAAGTCCTCTATTCCACTGAATGACCATATTTTCCCCTGAAACATGATACTCAGTTTTGCTGGGTAGGTGATTCTTGGTTTTAATCCCAGCTCCTTTGACCTCCAGAATATCATATTCCAAGCCCTTCGATCCCTCAGTGTAGAAGCTGTCAGGTCCTATGTTATCCTGATTGTGTTTCCACAATATTCAAATTGTTTCTTCTTAGCTGCTTGTAATATTTTCTCCTTGATCTGGGAACTCTTGAACCTGGCTATAATATTCCTAGGAGTTTTCTTTTGGGAATCTTTTTCAGGAGTTGACCAGTGGATTCTTTCAACCTCTATTTTGCCCTCTGCGTCTAAAACATCCGGGCAATTGTCCTTGAGAATTTCTTGAAGGATGATTTCTAGGTTCCTTTTTTTTCATCATGGCTTTCAGGTAGTCCAATAATTTTTAAATGATCTCTCCTGGATCTATTTTCCAGGTCAGTGGTTGTCCCAATGAGATATTTCACTTTGCCTTCTATTTTTTCATTTGTTTGGATCTGTTTAATAGTATATTGATTTCTCATAAAGTCATTAGCTTCCATTTGCTCCAATCTAATTCTGAAGAAATTATTCTCTTCAGTGAGCTTTTGAGATTCTTTTTCCATCTGGCAAATTCAGCTTTTTAAGGCACTCTTCTCTTCATTGGCTTTTTGAGGCTCTTTTGCATTTTGAGATAGTCTATTTTTAAGGTGTTATATTCTTCAGTCATGTTGTTTACTGTCATTTCATAATTTTCTTGCATCATTCTCATTTCTCTTCACAATTTTTCCTCCACTTGTCTTACTTGATTTTTTTTTCTTTTTTTTTTTTTTTGAGAGGCAATGGCTGGCAAGTTTATTGGATGGGTGTTTCATTGAATTCCAAGCTCAGTACAGGAAGGAGATGACAAAAAGAAGTCAAGGCAGCACTGAACCGCCCCCCCCCCCCAGCCCCAGCCCCTCCCGTCTGTCAGGCAGAGATTGTCTGAGCCACTTCCCAAAGCTGAGCCCTGGGGACTGGGCTGGTGTAGCAGCAAGCACCCCAAGCACATCCTCAGGGTTTGCTGCCCATACAGGTTCTTGGATCTGCTTTGTTAAAGGAAAGCAACTCAAAATGGGTTAACAAGCTTACTTTAATCAGTCAGACATATATCGTTTACCTTGTTCGGGGGAAAAAGCTCAGCACCCCAAACTTCAAGATATACAGACAGAATCATCAAGACATTAACAGATCAAGTAGACAGCTTTCCAAACTGTCCAACCATTACATCCATACCCAGTCAACATCTGGGTTTCCACATCTGGGTTTTTCAAAGCCGGGGGACTCTCAACAACAGCTTCCCAGAATTCAGATCAAATTACAGAACACTTCTCAAAGTGAGTCCCAAAACAAAGCTACACACCAGGGCTTATATAGCCTTCTCCTGGCTCAGAGAATGTAACAACCTTATTGACTCACTGGCCAATCAAGAAGTATCTACTGAAAAACAAGCCTCCCTCCCCAGGCTTCAGGTGCACTTTACCCTAGGGGCAGGGAAGATCTTCCAAATTTACATTCCCATTACAGCTGGTACAAGGAGGCCTGTGGCTGAAGCTGTCGTGCCCATCCATGCCAGGGACCCCCAGGACACCCTGCCTGCTCTGGGTCTGGGTGAAATTTTTATTAAATCGAGAGAAGTAAAAACCAATTCTGGGGGAGGATACAGAAGGACCAACAGGTGGAGGGAGGAATGAGTGAGGGGGATGCCAGAGCCATTCTGGGGCAGGTGGGGCTCAGTTACCATCGCTGGGGCCCCCCACCAGCTCTGGAGGGGCCAGGCCAGGGCCTGGGATAGGGGCAGGGAGGGGCTCCACCAGAATGGCCGAGAACTTGGTGTCCCCAAAAGCCTCGTTCATGCGGGTCTCAAAGAAGCGCTGAAGGCCCATGATGGACTGGACGTCCGCTTTGTCCTCTGTGAGTTTGGTGAACTGCTTGAACATGCAGCCCACATCCTGTGCAAACTCCTGTGGGGAACTGTAGGGGGGCGAAAGCTTTTCCTGGAGGCACGCATGGATCAGGGTGAGATCCAGGGTGCCTGGCTGCTCCGCAGAGGGCATGGGATCTGTGGCCAGTCGATGCAGAGACAGTATGGCTCGTGGCACAGCAAGGCCAGCAGCACTCGCTCACATTTCTGCTGGCAGGGCAGGTGTCCCCATCGGGAGTCAGGGCCACACTCTCAGGACCAGGAAGGGGGACCTCATCTTTGCAGTCCACCAGCTCCTGGCACAGGGAGCAGCTCCACTTCTCCCCAGGCACCTCCTGCAAGGTTGGCAGGTGACACTCCAAATGAAAGCAGAATTAGCACTGGCTACACATCGCCAGGTCCCCTGGCTTCTGGCACATGCAGCAGATAGTAGCGCTGTTGTCCACAGCTCCAGGGCCACCAGTGGCTGAGGTGGTGGCAGCAGCCGTGGCTGTATCCGGGCCTCCCAGCACTTCCAGGCCAGAGCTGGTGCTGCTGCTGGGTGAGGCCAGGTGGGGGCCCTCAGGCCCTGAGGCCTCCAGGGGAGGCAGCAGCAGTGGTTTTGTCTCCAGTCCCTCAACCCCTGGGTAGGCTCCAATGGCAGCCTCTGTCTCTTCCTCCTTGACCATGGCCATGGGGGGGCATAGGAGGACCTCCCGGGGCCCCCGGCTGGGCCCCCCCCCCATCTCAATGACAATGAAGTTGTAGTCCTTGTTGGTGG
The DNA here is from genome assembly GCF_028583685.1 of Petaurus breviceps papuanus. Lineage (NCBI taxonomy): Eukaryota > Metazoa > Chordata > Mammalia > Diprotodontia > Petauridae > Petaurus > Petaurus breviceps. The sequence goes on from NW_027187307.1 coordinate 3,736,717, forward strand.
TTCCCGGAAGACAGGGGGCTGGCTGTCCAGGCTCACCCTGGGCACCTTATGCATGAGACCACTCACTTCACCCTTACCAGACCTGACCTTTTCATTCCAGACACATTGAGCTCAGCACTGTAGGGGTCATCTGGGCCATAGCTCCCATAGCTCTCCTGCAGGTCCATGGAATGATTTCCTCCCTCAGGCTTGCCAGGGGGCCGGGGAGGGGCCATGGAGCCTGGCCCACTCCTCTCTGAAACAATCTTGCCAAAGGCCTCGGCGCTTGTGGTCCAAGCGTTGAGGTCCCACTGGAATTTCATGTCCCCCTGAGGTTCCACAGGGTCCACAATCATCTTGAGGGCACAGTGCAGCTGGAAGTAAAACAGCTTCTTGGACAGCAGCAGGGCCGTGTTGTTATCGCTTTCCAAGGCCCAGGATGCAAAGTCCACACTGCACTGATCTCTCCCTTTGTCCTTAGCATCTATGGGTTGATAATTCTGGAAACCGCCACAGCTGCTGGTAATCTGAAGTCCCTCCAGCCGCTGCTCATTGTGGCCACCCTGAGGCTAAAACCTTGGGGTCATGTGGGGCTGGGCTCAGCTACCAGAGCACTGTTCCGGACACTTCCTTCCAGCCTGCTGGCCTTTCTTCAGCGGGAGGTTAGCTTCTCTGTGTCATTTTGTGAGTTCTGTAGCTCCAAAGTTTGTTTAGAGTCATTTTTTACATGCATTGGAGGAGATGGAAGTGGGAGCCACGTGGAAGTCCTGTTTCTACTCTGGCGTCTTGGCCCCGCCACCCAGTGATTTATTTTGAAAGACGATCTCTATTTTTTTAAAGGCATGTGTTATAAGCTGCTCATCCTCCCTGTGTGTTTCTTGCTTGTCCATTGCCCTTTACTGGAGACACAGTGCTAGAAAAAGAAATTCCTGCCCTCAAGGGGCTTATAGCCTCTTGAGAGAATACAATATGACCAGAAATAAATGCAATGCAGAATACAAAATGAGGGGGTCAAACAAGGGACCTGGGGACATGTGAAGTAGAAGATAGCTCAAACAAGCAAGGGTATCATGGAAGGCTTCATGGGAGACAGAATTTCCGAGCTGAGTCTTGAAGGACTATAAGGATTGTGGGAGGCAGAGATTCAATTCAGTAAGCTCTTATTAAGGGGTAGGTATGCTGCTAGGTGCTGGGAATACAAAGACAAAAACAAAGCAGGCCCTAACCCTCCTGGAGCTTACTCCCTACAAAGAGGAGTGAACACATTAGAAGCCTGTGCAGATGTGAGCTGAGTTCATGGCAGTCCTATTTGGGGATGGCATCCTGAGTGGGTCAAGGGGAGTAAGGTAAAGTAAGGTAGGGAGGGCAGCCTGGAAGCACACTGTAGAGAACTTTAAAGAATCTAGCAAGTGGCACCTTCCAAAGGGTCTTGATTTAAGCTGGTGCTTATACCCATAAGGTATTAGCTGATAAAAGCTTAACCTGTTATTCAGCCTAGAGGTACTTCTACCTTTAGAAGGGATTTTGAAAGACAGAAAAGCCCTCAAGAGGGACAAGAACCCTAATAGCAGAATGGCCACCACCAGGCATTACGGGTCTGATTATACAAACATAAACTCATCATGGTTTTAGAATTGGAAGAGACCTTAGAAGGAATCTAGTCCAACCCCATCATTTTACAGGGGAGGAAACTGAGGCCCAGCAAGGAGAGGTATGCAGGGAGCAGATGGCAAAGTGTGGGAGCCCGGGTCCCTTGACTCCAGAGTCACAGATATCTCTACTGCAATCATTCATTTAAGTCCTGGCACAGAGCCAGAGTCACAGCAGGAAGTGGAATGGCAGTGACTCAGGGCTGCTGGAGGTAAGCCCCTCCCCAGCATGCTGTCCTAGATTTTCCAGAGATGTGTGCTCTCTCCTATGTCCAGCTCCACCTTCGGCCTCCTGGGGGTGGACAGGGCTCCTCCTCAGAATTGTTTTCCCCAGGCCTTTTCATGCTGAAGCAGGAAATGTGGGACTGCCAAGTGACATCAAGAGATAAAAATAAACCAAATCCCAGTCCTTCTTAATAGAACTGACTGGAGTTTCCACTGGGGATTGGTAAGAAGCCCGATTTCCTGCCAGAAATTAGAAGCAGCATCCCATAGAATCCATGGGTCCCATTCAAATAATGGAGACTAGGAAATCACCTTCCTTTACATAAAGTAAATCCATCTCATCAAATTGGAGTCTCCTTATGGATCTTATTCATTGTGATGCTAAGAATGGGAAGTGACAGAGAAGGCCTGAAACTCTGAGTTGAGAGGAGCCTGGTCCACACCTTACCTTTTATACAGCACAACTGTTAGCTCACATCTGGACTCTTCTCAGTAGGGGGGAGGGGGTGAAAGACTGATGAACAAGCACCTGAAAGGGGGGAGGGGGGATGAACATACACTTGAGAACCCTTCCGTCTTCCCAGATAGCCTACCCACTCCACTTCTCAATGACTGTCATTGCCAAGAGATATTTCCCAATATCCAGTCTCAACTGGCCTCTTTGCAACTTCCCCCCATTGCTGCCCTCTAGGGTCAGCCAAGCAAAACGAGTCAATCCCTCTTCCACAAGGCAGCCCTTCAACTCTTTGGAAAGAGCATTCTTGTTGCTACTGCATCCCCCATGTCTTCTCATCTCTACGCTAAATATCCTCAGTTCCTTCCTTCAAATGACCCTTATGTGGCATGGCCTCAAAGTCTTCCAATGTCCTTCCTGAACTATGGTCACACACACACACACACACACACACATCAATAATACTCCAGATGTGGCCTGGCCATGAGGACAGCTCCAGACAGCTCCTGGTAGCTCCTGCGCTTGCAGCCATCAGGGAGGCTCAGGATTGCATGGACTTGCTGGCTGCCCACAGGAAACTTATACTAAAGGGCCTTGGAGGCTGTCTGAGTCCACCAGCAGTAATCACTCCTCACAAAGCCTTTCTGCCTTGAGTATCTGCATGTAAAAGTGTTTCTTCACCCAAATTACTTGAATAGTCAGCTATTTCTCTACTCCACTGCCTGATGTGGAGCCAGCCACATGATATTAATTGTATCTGCCTCCATTTGTCACCAAAGATGGGGCCTGAGCTGAAACTCAAAGCTGTTCAAAAGGCTCCGCTGGCCACACAGGGTCCTGGTCTTCAAGGGGCACAGGGCCCGACTACATTCCACACAAGGCCCCTGGGAAATAAAGACACCACCCAAACTCCTGAGATTCCCTTGCTAGGAAACAGTTGGGGTCACATCAAACATCACCAGCCATCCACTTCCCAACTCTCCTTACAAACATGGAAATTGATACAAGTCTTGGGCCAGTCTGACCAGCTCTTGGGTAGAAGAATAGCAGAGGATCATAGGCTTAGAGTTGAAATGGATCTTAGAGGCCACTGAGTTTAACCCCTTTGATTTACTGATGAAGAAACTGAAGGGAAAACAAGTAAAATGACTTGAGCAAAGTCACACATCTAGCAAGTGTTAGAGGCAAGATTGGAACCCCAATCTTCTGGTACCCTGCCATGCCATGCGACCTCTCTAAAATCCTGATGCCCATCTCTCCTGCACAGCAAGCACCAGCTGAGCTCTTTCCCATCACTTGCTGCTAACCTTGCCTATGAAATATTGCTTGGGAAGAATCTGGTGGCTTGGGTCAAGTGCAGACAGTCAGGTGGTTCTCTCAGGCCCCCAGCGGCTGTCGAACTAGCACTGGGCATACTTTGTTAAATACATAATATATAAATTGCAGCGAAATAAACCTCTACATGTATGTCTATAAAATTCTAATTCTGTAACACAGCTGCTTATGGAACCATCATTTACACACTCAGGCACTTTAAAAGCCGTTCCCAAAAAGCGAATGCTCACCTTGGCAGCTGTTCCTTCCTCTCGCTACTCTCTACCCTGAAATGTGGGAGCACCAGGGAGGGGAACAGCCTTCAGACTACGTGTCCCCACCCCCTGGAGCTCCACATACTGGCTTGGACTCAGTTTTGAAACAGTGACAAATTGCTACCAACATTTTGAAATGAACAGCTCCCCTCCACTTGAAACCTTAGTGAGCCAGTTCAACTCTGCACTATTTTCTACCCTCAAATCCTTTGGCCCATGCAGCTAGGTGGTGCAGCAATGAATAGAGCGTAGGGCCTGGAGTCAGGAAGACCTGAGTTCAAATCCAACCTCAAGACACTTCCTAGCTGTGTGACCCTGGGAAAGTCACTTCACCTTGTTTGCCTCAGTTCCTCATCTATAAAATGGGCTGGAGAAGGAAATGGAAAACCCCTCCAGTGTCTTTGCCAAGAAAACCCCAAATGGGGTCACAAAGAGACAGACACAACTGAAGCAACTGAACAATAACAATTTCCACTCATCCCTTGCCAAACTTTCAACTAGAAGATGGAAGCTTTGCACCAGTCAGTGACACCCTTCCTGTCAGCAGCATCACTCACTGGGCTGCACTCTGCTGTACAGGGTCTGGAAGTCTGTCCAAATAGCTCATGCCATATGAAATCCTCAATTAAGGGCAGAAAGAGGGATACCAGAAAGCGACAAGCATTTCCTAGACAAGCACCATGAGGAGAACTCAGAGTGAATAAGATCCCTCAGTCCTGGAGCTTGTGGTTAGGACGTGAAAAGGTAGGGGCCAAAGCATTCAGAAGAAAGCTTGTTGATTGAATGAGCAATCTGGAAGCTGTGTGGGATTAGCACCCATACAGCTCAGGTGAGCCCACACACCACACACACTACACATACCACATACCACACATACCACACATACCATACACACACCACACACACCACACATACACCACACATACCATACACACACCACACACATCACACACCACACACACATGCCACACACAGCACACAGCACACATATACTACACATACCACACACACCACACACACACCATGCATACCACACAGCACACATATACTACACATATCACACAAACCACACACACACCACACATACCACAGCACACACCACACATATACTACACATACCACACACACCACACACACACCACTTATACCACACACCACACACATATACCACATACATACACCACACATACCACACACTATATATACCACATACACACCACACATGCCACACGCCACACATACCACACTTCACACATGTACTATACATACCACACATACCATGCATACCACACACCACACACACATACCACATACATACACCACACATACCACATACAACACAAACACATACCACATACACACACCACGCATACCATACACCACACATACCACACACATACACCATATATACCATATACATACCACACATGCCACACACCACACATACTACACACCACACCACACACACCCAACCTTTGTTGGGATCTTTGACAATTATTTTCAGTTCACCAACAAAAAAACCCACCTTTTCAGGAATCCACCACTGTTCATCCTTCACTACTGACCAGGCTGGGCTCTGTAGGCCTTTAAGAAACTTCCATTCTATTAGAGGGGGCAACATTTCCCCAGAAGCAATGACAATGTTGATTTAATAACTGTCCTCAGAGCAAGAGGTTTAAATGGGGGAGAGGAGAGATGGGGAGACATGGTGCTGTGCTAGAAACATGGTCTAGGGCTGTCTAGATACAGTGCGTCAGGTTGTGAGTTTGCTGTTGTCCACCAAGCCGAAGAGCTTTACCCCAGGGCAGAATTCCAAGACTGCCTGGGAAAAGGGACTTGGTTACTAGAAGGGGCATTCCAAATAAGGAGAAGGAGGGAGAGTGGGGTATTGGGGGACATGGCAACATGTCCAGAGTGACGTGTCTGAAAACAAGACTTCTCTCCATATCCCAACCCCCAAATATAGTCCTGAGCAGGGAGGGACTTGGGGGTACAGAATGCTAGTATTGCAAAAGATCTTCCAGATCATCTTGGCCAATTCCCTCATTTTCATATAAGGAAGCAGACCCAGGGAGGGAACATGACTTGCCAAGACCACACAAATACTAAGTAGAGTGTTGAACAATAAGACTTTTGCTACCTATCAAAACTGTTTTCCTGCAGAAGATTTCTAACCACCAACAAGCCTGAAGGGATGGAGTGATGAGATCAAGTCACAACAAGATGAAGCAAGATAACAGCAAGCCAATCTGGCAACCCACTCTGCTAAGAGCTTGGGAGATAAGTCTGAACCTGAAAAATAACAGACATAGATATGGCACTTTACAATTTGCTTCACTCCTGATCACCTTTGAGCCTTACAACTACCGTGGGACAGGCAGATATCATACATATTATCCCCTCTTTTTCACACATGAGGAAACTGAGGCAGAAAGAGGTTAAGAGACTTACCCAGGGCCACACAGCTAGTAAGTCTGAGAGGTGGAACTTGAACCCAGGCTCCCAAGTCCAACTTGCTACCCACGGTGCCACAGTACTTCTAACAAGAGAGGCAGTGCACCCATTCAAAAGGCTACTAGCTGATTACTCCCAGCTAGGTTACATACATGTAGTCTGGATACTGATTCCCAAACTTCTCAAATGAGATTTTCCTTGACATTTATGTAGCATGTCTTCTCTTTCTTCTCCCAAGCTTCCCTGTATATATGCAATAACTGGTACAGCAGACAGAGCAGAGGACTTAGAGTAAGAAAGATCTGCTATTTCCCAGGTGTGTGACACTAGGCAAGTCATTTCATTTCTTTGAGTCTCAGTTTCCTCATATGTAAAATGAGGATTAGAAAGCCCACAGCACTTGCCTTTTAGGGTTGTTGTAAAGCCCTCAAGTGCCTGCTATTACTATTACAGGGATTCCGTGGATCCCGAGAGGCCAGTGACACTTCCTGGCCATTGCTAAGCCAAGTCCCCTGGAACCAGGATCTCAAGCGCCTGCTGTTACTATTACAGGGATTCTGTGGATCCTGAGAGGTCAGTGACACTTCCTGGCCATTGCTAAGCCAAGTCTCCTGGGACCAGGAGCTCTGCTAGCTGAGCATTTGCCCAGAACATCCCCTCACTGTGCTCCCCTCCCCCACTCTCGAGCTCCCTACTAGAACATAGCCTCTTTGGGAAAAGCCAGTGTCTCATCCCATAAGTGGCCTTTCCCATCTGGGGGCCCACTTGTTTATGAACATACCCGTGTGACTTACCAACCCATACTACATATATGTTTATTGCACTTTTGAAAAATAAGTCATGAAAAACCACAAAATGGTGGCCTAATACAAGATGGAGCAAGTCATATCAAGGCAAGAAACCTATTCTCATTAAGGAGGGCTTGCTTTCTGAGGAGATGTATAATGTTCCTGCTTAGCTCACCCTGTATAAGAACCCATCCTGAGGGAGATTTTCAAAGCTGCGGAAATGAATCATAGAGGCCACTCTGCTAAGAGAGGCCTGCTAGTCCAACCCCCTCATTTTCCAAAGTATGAGAGACAGGATTTAAAGCCAGGTCTCTTGGGACTCCAAGAGTAGCAGCCTTTCCTCTACAAGCTGCTGCCTCCCTACCAGTGACCTCTAATCAATATTCATTGTCGTGATCACAAGGAACATGCCATCCTCTGGTCTATTCTTCCTAATGCTATATCAGGCCTTTTTGCCCCCTGGGGCCTCCTCAGACACATTCTGGCCACCTTAGACAAATATGGAGGGACCACTGCCCCAGAGGGCACAGCAGATGGAAAGAAGACTTTTCAGTTGCTCACAGCTGTTGATTTTCTCTTCCAAGATGTGGTTGTAAGATGTATTTGCAAGAGAGGGTTTGCAGCAGCAGCTTTACATAGGCACAGGACTTTGTTCTGGTGCAGTGCTCAGACTGCACATTTCCTTTGCCATGGCACAAAAAGTAGATAGCTTTTTCTTCCCAACTCCCAATCCACTTCAATAATTCCAATGCAATAATCAGTCATTAAATGCCTACTGAATGCTGGGCCTTGCACAAAGTGCTGGGGATGCAAAGACAAAAACCAAACCACCCCTGACCTCAAGGAGCTTATGTTCTACTGAAGCCATATGATTAGTACAGAGATAAATAAAGCAATTTCCAGAATAAGGAGACATTAGTTCCTGGGAGGTGAAGAGGGAGGGGTGGGAAGAGGGAGGCCTTGGGTAGGCACCTGAGCTGTGCTTGAAAGGCAAATAGACCAAATTATGAGACTGGGATTTGGTTTTGTTCCAATTCAACAAACAAGACTGTGTGGTACAATGGTCTGGGCAGTAATACAAATCACTCCCCAAAATGAGATTAGGCCCACAGTCATGAATGGGCAAAGTTATATGTTCTGGGTGACCCTGAGTAAGTCATGGAACTTCTTAGTGTCCCAGGTCACTCATTGAGACTAGAAGTGAGGAAGGGTTGTCAACTGACATTAGTAGAGAGTGTTTCTTCACTAGAAGTTCTAAATTGGTTCCAATTCACCAGAAACTCATTTATCTCTGTAAGGTTGGCCAAGGGTATGCTTGCCAACGTTATCTTCTTCTTTGATTTTCATATGCACCTTTTAAGGCAGGAGCTATATTTATCCCATTTCAAAGATGGGGAAAGTGAGGGTCAGAAAGTATCCATGACTTGCCCAGCATCACACAGCTAGTAAGTGTTGGAAGTGGGAATTGAGTCCACGTTTTCATAGGGATACCACCCATGATGCCATGGGCCTCCCTTAAGAACTGGCCTCTCCTACTGCAGTCCTCTGGAAATGAGGATCCACAGAGCAGTTGGCACTTCTAGGAGATTTATTATTATTATTATTCCATATAATAATAACCAGCACTCATATGGTGCATTCAAGTTTGCAAAGCATTTGATGCATTCTATCTCATTTTATGAGGTAGGTGTTATCTTCATTTTACAGGTGAGGAAACTGATCAGACAAGGCATTTTTAAAGCACTTATCATTGTGCTTGACACATAGTAAGTGTTATTTCAAGGCTCATTCCTTTCCCTTCCACGAAGGACATCAAGGCAAAGCGACTTGTTTGGGGAAACATAGCTGCTCTGCTTGGCTCCATTCTGTCCCATGATGGGTACCCTTTGGCCTCCCCCCTTCCCTTATCAACCCCTTTGTGTGCTGTCTTCCCCCATTAGACTGCAAGCTGCTTGAGGGCAAAGAATGTCTTTCTTATTATGATTTATATCCCCAGCACTTAGCACAGTGCCCAACACATAGTAGGCAATTAATAAATATTGATCATAGAGTATCCAAGGCAGATTTTGAAATCAGCTCTGCCTGACTACAGCCCCAGGTCTCTACCTACTGTGCCACGTAGCTGCTGCTACAAGTCAGAGAACCCAGGATTTTAACATGAGCTCATTCACTTTTAATTAAGCAATCAACAAACAGTAAATACCTACTGTGTACAAGGCCCCATGCTAGGCCCTGAAGATACAAAAACAAGAATGAAACAGTCCCTGCCCTCAAAGAGCTGATGTTCTATTGAGGGAGACATGTCCATCATTTGCAGAACAAATCCACATGAAATACAAGACATTGGGGGGCCCTGGGAGCTGGGGGGGTTGGGAGTAAGGAATCTGGGAAGGCTTCACATCAAACACTAAAAAAAAAGAAAAGATTCAGTGAGCCACAGAGAAGGAGGGAGAGTATTCCAGGCATAGGGGATGACCTGTACAGAAGAGAGGCATGGAGATGGGAAATGGAGATAAAGGACCAAGTGTGAAAAACAGGAAGAAAGCCAGTTTGGTTAGATCATAGAATGATTGAAGCTGAGGAGTAAGGTGGGAAAGATTAGAAAGGTAGGAGGGAGACAGATCATGAAGGGCTTTGAACACCAGGCAAAAGATAGGCTATTTAATCCTAGAGATGGTAGGGAAGGACTTGAGGCAGGGAGATCAGTTAGAAGGTCATTGGAACAGTCCAGGCAAGAGATGAGGAGAGTGTAAACTAACTAAGGTTGTCAGCATATGAGCAGCAAGAAGGGGATGCATATCAGTAATGTTGTAGAGGTAGAAATAGCAAGATTTGGCAGCTGACTGGCTGTGTAGAATGAGGAAGAGAAAGGAGTTGAGGATAATACCAAAGATGCATATAATGCAAACTGTTATAATTATAGGGATTGTGGTGCTCTTGAAAGTAAGTAATAGGAGAGTTAGGAAGAAGGGGTGGATTGGGGTGTGGGGGGTTGATAATGAGTTCTGTTTTGGACATGCTGAATTTGAGATGTCTATAGGAAACCCAGCTCAAAATGCCCAACAGTCAGTAGGCAATGTAAAAATGGAGCTTAAAGCAGATTGGAGGAAGGGATATCCTGTGGGATTGCTATTTTGGGGTGGTGTGTAGGGGAAAAACGGGGAGAAAATTTGTAACTCAAAATCTTGTGGAATCGAATGATGTAAATCAGAAGTTAATAAAGCATTAAAAAAAATGGAGCTTAGGAGAGAGACTGGGTCCGGATATAGAGATCTAAGAGTCATCAGCATAGACCTACTAATACCATGGGAATTGATCAAGTCACAGAGAAAGGGTAGAGAGAAGAGAGGACAGAGTTCTTGGGTACACCCAAAATTATGGGATATGGTATAGATAATGAGCCTCCAACAGATGCTAAGAAGAGTTCAGACAGGAATACCAAGAGAGAGAGAGAGAGAGAGAGAGAGATGGAGATGGACAGACAGACATGTCATGAAAGCCCAGAGGAAAGAGTATCCAGGAAGAGAAGGTGGCCAACAGTGCCCAATGCTTGTGGGGAGATCAATAAGAACAAGGACTGAGACAAGGCCATCACATTTGGTAACTGGTAACTTTGGAGGGAACAGTTTCAGTTGAGTGATGTGGCTGGACTGAGGGATGAGAGGATGGAATAGGGGCTTTTTCTAGGAGTTTGGCTGAGAAGGGGAGGACAGAAAGAAGATGAGAGCTTGAGGGGATGGGAGAATCTAGTAAAAGATTTTTCAGGATGTGGAAGACCTGAGTATGCTGGCAGGGTAGGCAAGAGGGAATGAACCAGCAGAAAGGGAAAGATGAAATATTAAAGAGAGGAAATGATTGAGGAAGCAGTCTGCTGGAGACGTTGGAAGTATCAGATCAAGGACACACATCAAAAAGTGTTGGCCATTGGTGAAAGGGCCACCTCGACATCAGAGAGTGGGGAAAAGGAGCCCAAAGTGGAAGACAACGTCAAGGGATTTTGAGATGAAAAGAAGAGAAAAAGAAGGTGGTCAAAAATGTGAATGACCTCAATGTTCTCAGGAAAGTAAGACGCACCAGCCTTCAGGAGAAGGGGAAGTAGGTGTGGGAGGCGAGAAAAAGTAGGACAGAGAAGCGATTAGCTGCATGACCTTGGCCAAGTTCCTACTCCTCCTCAGCCTATGAGGGCAGTAGGACTTGGCTGATGAAGGTCCTTCCAGTTCATCAAGCTGATGATTCCGAGGCACTTCTGGAAGCAAAAATCAAGGCCTCAGAAGAGTGGGTGGGCCATGTCCTCACCCTTGGTAGCCTCCACAAGCCTTCTTGTACTAGTTAGAAGGGTTTCACAAGCAGCCCCCCAACAGACTGAGGCCCACTTGGGCACTGCCTCTGTCTGCTTCCAGAGGTATATACAATTCTTTATGGCTTTCATGAAGAAAAACAAAACCCAAAACCTGTCTCTTAGAAATTGCCTGCAGCTCCCTGCAGACTGGAGGGTTTTGCTGATCCCAGGACTAAAAGCAGTCAGAGCAGCACTTTTCCAAGTGCTCTGTAAAGCTAAACATATGATTAATTTGTCAGCTATTGCTGCCATGGCTTTCTCCCCTTCCAACCCCCCCTCCCCCACCTCTTCCCATCCCCCACTAAAAAAAGTCCAGCCAATAATAACAATGCATGAAGGTTTCTTCCTGAGCACTCTTGTCCTCTGCCTAGTATCTGTGTCTCTGCCTCAGTTTCCTCATCTGTAAAATGGAGATACTTATAGCATCACCCTCCAAGGGAGGAGGATCAGATTAGGGCAGCGGATCAAATGAGATATTTATCAAGCACTTAGCACAGTGTACATAATAGGTACATAAGCACATAGTAGGCGTTCTGGTTCCCTTCCTTGCCCCTTTCCTCCCTCCTGAGGCATCCATGCCCAAAGTCAAGGCCATATATAACCCTGCCCATCTTGGGGAGCTCCAAACATTCTCCATGATTTATGTAATGTGCCCTCCTGCAAGAAAAGTCCCATGAGAGCCAGAAGGGACCTGAACATTCCATTTAGAGAGGACGAGACTGTGGTCCAGAGAGGGAAAGTCACTCATAAAGGGTCATGGCAGTGACTTAGCAGCAGAGCCAGGCCCTGAGCTGGCCGCTGATGGCTAGGATACTTTCCACCTGGGGCGGGGGGACATGCTTCCTGTCTGCCCAGAATGAGAGAGTGCCACATTTCAATTGGGCTTTAAGGAAGGGGTTGGGCCTGGGATTTCACTGACAGAGGGAAACCACAAGTGAGGAAATTTCCTCTGCTAAGTCAGGTGAGCAGCCTTGAAGTGTTGCCTAGAGTACGGAGTAGTTAGGAGACTTGCCCAGGGTGGGAGGGAGGAAGGGACAGAGGGAGGGAGGGAAAGGGGGAGAGAGGGGGGAAAGGAGAGAGGAAAGGGGATAAGGAGGGGGGAGGAGGGGGAGGGAGGGGGGAAGGGAGGGATGGGGGAAGGAGGGGAGGATCTACACTCTTTCCCTACACGGGGGGGTGCGGAGGGCGACGGGGGGGGGGGAGGGGGGGGGTGGGGGAAGGAGGGAAGGAAACCCGTTTTTATTGAGTGCCTAATATGTGCCAGGCATTATGTGAAGCACTTCATATATATTTTCTCATTTCATCTTCACAATGGCCCTGGGAAGCAGGTGATGTTATTATCCAGAACAACTGAGACAGACAGAGGTTAAGTGATTTGCCCAGGGTCACACTGCTGATAGGCACCTAAGGCTGGACTTGAACTCCTGGAGAAAGGAGGAGGATGCTAGAGGTGAAGTCAGAGCAGGCAAGGTCAAAGAAAGGCAGGAGCAGAGGCCCTTGCAAAGCATAGCCCATCACTGCTCCTCCGGGGCCAGGCACATGGCCCAGCTGCCCCAGCAGGCCGGTGAGCCGCCTGGCACTCATTCGTGTCAGGCAGGCAGGGGACTGTGACTGAGTGTGGGAGGGAGAGAGCTGAAGTCAGGACCCTCCTGGGCTAAAAATAACTTCACTCATGATCCCGTGTTAGAAGACAGCTCAAAGCAGTTCCTGACAAAGCTAGTTAGTAACCAACAGTGTGGGTTTCCATGACAATGAAAGAAGATGTTTTTAGGGGTAAGAAACTGCCCAACTTAAGGAAGCTTCTCCCCTCTATGATACTCGCCGTCCTGGCAATTTGAGCAATGAACTTCACTTCAGGGAACCAAACTGTAAGTGGGCTTTTATGTGTGCGTGTGTGCGTGTATGTGTGCTTATGTGCGTGTATGTGTGCTTGTGTGTATGTATGTGTGCATGTATGTGTGTCTGTGTGTGCATGTATGTGTGTCTCTGTGTGTGCGTGTATGTGTATCTGCATGTGTGTATGTGTGTGTGCATGTATGTGTGTCTGTGTGTGAGTGTATGTGTGTCTGTGTGTCTGTCTGTGTGTGTGTATGTCTCTGGGTTTTAGAATTCCCAAGAGAAAGATGCAGCATGGGAAACGCAGGAGTGTTGCCAGGGTTCCAGGCCTCTAGGCCCTGTCTATAACCCACAGACCAGTCAACCCAGGCTCCAGGCCCTTGGCCTCCCAAAGAATTGCCCCATGGTACAAAGCCAAGGTTGCCAGGCAGCCTCCTGCTGCCCTACCACAGCCACCATGGAGTTGGGTGGGGTTGACCTGAGGGGTTAGACCACCTCCCCCAATCTCTCTCAGCCTGCCCCACTCTTTTCCTACATTTCCAGAATCCTGCCCACGCCTCCCTCACTCCTCAAACCTCCCTCCAGCTGTGTGATGACTCATTGTCCCTTCCAGCTTATACAGAACTGCTGCTCTAGCCATGCTCCATTTCTCTTGTGAAGGCCCATTTCTAACCCAGATCAGCCATGAGGCTCCTTCCCTAGATCCTTAGATAGGCCCAGGGAATAAGTGGTGACTGGGGGTTGTGGTAGCCCTGGCTCTGACAGCCTCAGGGGCACAGCTGTTATTCCCTTCCTCAGCATTTCTTAATTTAGCACCAACTACCAAGACCATCTGCCCTTAGAAGGCTCCTGGAAACAAGGACATCTCTGCATACAAATGAGGTCACACTGGACACAATACACAAATGGAAACTTAGGGATCACTGGCCTCTCCCTGCCCTTCCACCATTGGTCGCATTGGACACAATACATAAATGAATCATGGGATTTGGAGAAGGAAATTTAGAGATCACACAGTAATCCATTGCCCATCCCAATCAGTCACATTGGACATAACATACAAGTGCATCATGGGATTTAGAGAAGGTCATATAGTCCAACCTTTGACCCCCACCACATCCATTTTACAGCTAAAGAAAATGAGACCCAGAAAGTTTAAATGATTTCTATAAGCTGGAGTGGGCCTTGGAACAGTAAAAACAGAAAAAATGAGGATCCTCTGGAACCCCCAGACTGGAAAGCAAATGGCATAGTCTCTCAATGTTGGGTTGTATGTGCCATGCCTAGCTCATTTTCAGAATTCAAGGTATAATTACTAACAATGCTATTGTTAAGAATGTTCCATAATTCAAAGAAACTCGGGAAGAATTGCATGAATTGATGCAAAGGGAAGTAAGCAGAACCAAGAGGACAACAGATACAATGTAACAACAGATACGATGTAACTCTACAAGACAACAGAATTCAGATCCGTGTGATGAACAATCTTGATTCCAGAGGATGGATATTAATAATCCAAGAAAAGAATACTCTATTTTGGAGGGAGCAGAGGGGGCCTATAGGGTGTTACTCCTGGCAGTTACACATAATAAAGGAAGGAACATTGATCCTAGAGAGTGATGGGAGATGGCCTTGACCTTTCCCTTAATTCTTTTGATCCTTCCCAACTTCATTCACATGCTAATCAAAGAAGATCTTGGGAGAAAGATGGACTTAGTAGCCCTTACTTCCACATAGCTACTATGGGTTGAATTTTTTTTGGTGGAGTCCAAAATATGAGTTTTAAGGGTTCCAGATTCTATTTATGATGTAACAGTAGTTCATCATAATTTTCTAACCCAGAATTTGAATCACCATTAGTCATGGTCAATTAAAAGAATGGACTTAATCTTGGCCTGTGGAATCATGCTAGGTTATGATGGCTGCCTGGCTCAATAAGGTTTTCCACTGGCCTGAATTCCTTAATACAAATTTCAGTCATGGCACCAATTTGTTGAGTGGCCTCTCACATACTGGTAAGATGCTAAGCTTGCCTCCAGTTACTAAACTAACTTCTGCTGCTGACGTCATATGTATCTGTCCTACTGCATCTCTCTGTCTCTTCACATCTCCCTCCTCTCAAACAATTTAATATAAGACTCACTTTCCTTATTCCCAAATAAAATTCCCCTAAAATGACATTTCCCCAGAATACCTACAGATGGATTTGTCCCCAGAACCATCCTGCTGGTGGGTGGCAGATGGCTCTCTGGCTCTGTGGGTATGCCTAAACAAGGTCCCAGGCATTCCAGTAACCTGGTTTAATAGACTATTCACTATTGCCTCAATTATATTAGTCTGAGAAAATAAGGTTTCCAGAGTTTTAGAACAGCTGAGATGAAGAAAAACCCAAGATCAGACAATCTTAGATAAGATAGATATAACAAAAACCTGTTGCAGTGAAAAAGGAATACCCAGAGATCTGACTGCTAGTGTGGCCATTTGCAAGGGCACAGAATGGTGGGTGCCCTGTAAGATGAGTTTATGTGGGGGGGAGTCAGTTTTACCAGATTTTTCTTTGTCACAAAGAAAGGTTCATGGGATATGGTACTGGGAAATGGCAGTGGTGTGTGGACAGAAGCAATTAGCGACAAAGAAGATGAAAAAAGGAGGAAGAAGAAGAAGAAGAAATTACCATCAGTTATATGGGTGCCTGACTTCAGTTTTGGATGGGGCACTATGCAGCAGGTTCCTGCCACAATGACAATTGCAGGAAAGATGTTGCCATGGATACCAAGCAGCTCCAACAGCTAATGAGAATCAGATGGTGCCAGGTATCAGGAAAGGGCCACAGATACCATCCATACCCACACAGAGCTTCCAATCTAGTATGGGAGATGAGATGTGTGAACAAGTCAATATAATACACAATAGCAATATGCTTGTGTGCATAAGAGAGGCACAAAGGACTCTGGGAGTTCAGAGGAGAGATCTGGGCAGCCTTCACAGAGAACGGAACAAGTGAGCTGGGCCTTTGAGGACAAGCAAAATTTCTCATCTTTTGTGTCCAGAAGTAACTGGTGGGGGTTCTGGAGTGCTTGAGGCTCACAGGATGCTGCTTACACACTGTGCGTGGGGGAATCCTTAAAGGAATTCAGCTGATATTCACTTCTATGGGGTATCTGGTGCATTCCTCTTACCCCCAAGGCAATGCACTCAGTGAGTATCCAATAAACATCTTCAGACCTTTGGGGATCGATCACTGGCTCACTTCACAGAGATCCAGAAGGGAACTTGGAGGCTGTCCAGGCCAAGAGAAAGAAAGTGAGGCCTAGAGAGGGAAAGTGACTTGTGCTAGGTCACACGGGAAGTGCCAGAGCTAGAGATTGACCTCAGGTTATACAGGGCTCTCCCTTGAAATCTGCTCCCAGAAGAGTGGAATGGTAGGGATTTAGAGGCGGGAACATTTTAAAATATAAACAGTTTGAAATATTGACCTTTGACAAAAATACTTTGTGGCTCTCAGTAACTTCTCTGAATATACCTATTACAGTGTTTGTAGGACTATAATTATAGCCACTAGATCTTGTTTATGCAGTATTGAATGACTTCCCTGGCATGCCATTTATCTCAATAATTATTCTATTAAATCTAAATTAATGGCTTTAAATCAATCTATAAGCTCGAAACTTTACACCCACAAAGTGCCTGTGTCTCTAGTGCTAGTTCCTGTGGAGCCCCCCAGAAGGGAAGCTTGCATGCTAGGTGGAGCCACCATTGTGTGGGGGAAGGCACAAGAAGCTGGCCAGGGTGTTGCTCAGAATGACTCTCAGAGCCTTCAGGTTCAGCCTGTACTTGCTCAAGAATCCCCTCTGAGCCTGACAGACAGCGAGCCTACTGCCTGCTTCAGCAGCCCATCCTGCTTCTGGACCACCCCAGTTATTAAGGTGGTTTTCCTTACATCAAGCCTCAATTGGGTTTTTGCCAACTGCTCCCTGCTCTGCCCTTCTGGGGCCAAGCAAAAGCACAAAGGAAAAAAAGCCTCTTCCATACGGCAAACCTTGGTACAGTTCAGCTCACAAGTCTTAGAGGCGACCTGGTCCAATATTCTCATTTTACAGGTGAGGAAATGGAGGCCCAAAATGATCAAATAATTTGGTCAAAATCACATAGGTAGTAAGTGTCCCTAGATATAACTCACATCAATTAAAGGTCTTGAGGGGTCTGCAATAATTGTAGGAGTGTAACACCAAAACATTTGAGAACTGCTGCTTTAGATCAAGTGTTCTCAACCTAGGGCCTCTGGGAACTTGTTTTAAAAATATTTTGATAACCATTTTCCAATATATTCTATTTCCTTTTTATTTTATATTCCGATCTTATTTTATTCATTTAACACCATGTCTCTGAGCAGGGAGTCAGTGTGTCCAAGGGATTCTTCACTAGACATGCGCCCTGCCTGCCAAAGGGGTCTATGGCACAAAGCCCTACTCTGTGATCTTTACACTTTGTGTGGATGCCAAGTTAGTTAATCATTACCCCTGCTATACCACTGGCCTGCTTCTCTTCAGGTCACATGCCTCTCTGACGCTATCTCCTGGGCAATTCTTCCTTACTTCTGTTCGCCAAGGGCAAATATCACAAACTACACCTAAGGGGGGGGAGCATCAAGTATATCCACAATTGAGGGTAGGGGGGTAAGATGAGACCTTGGAAGCTCAAAGCAGAGGGAAGCAGAAAAGGACAGTGAAGTAGCACCACAAAGCACAGTCAGTTAAGGACATCCACCATGGCTCAGAGACAAAGACCCTGGAACACAGATGTAGGGCTCCCACAGAAGCTCACCCCAGCCCACCCACCATCTGCTGGTTTGATATTCTAATGGATTCTTCTTGTTAATTACAGCTAAGTTCTGTTGTTTCTAGTTGCTTAAAGGACTGTGAGCATCTTTTCAATCTGGCGCCTTGAGGCAAAGCTTCTGTAACCCCACCCCACTTCTAACTCTTCTTCCTTCCTTTTGTCACCTCTGTCTCTACCATCATATACATGCAGATGTAGAATGAAAAGTATAGGTTGGAATAGAGGAAATTATAGAAGGAAATTCAGTAGTTGGTTTTTCTCCCTAAAAGAACAATCACTTTTCCAAAACTCTTAGTCAGACAGATGAAAAGAAATGTCACTTGTGGATCTGCTGTCTCTGTCACTTATCCTCTAAGCACTTGCTAAATTGAAAGTTGGGGATGGAGGGGGCCCGGAGATGCAGGGAGATATGAGGACACACAACTCAGGAAACTTGAAGACAAGCTACTATTTATTTTCCTGTGGTCAAAACATCCAGGGGGAGCCCAGGCAAGCTGAAGGAACGGAAGATGTGCTCGGTGCCTGCCAGTCGCTATCCCAGGGGAACAAGTGTCCTCTTTCTGCCTATGTGTTCTAGAGGTAAACAAGGTGCGAGTTTCACAGTCATTAAGAAGCTGCAGAAGATCTGGCCAGGACAGGCTCACTAAGGCGCTGTCAAGGGAACTGTGAATTGGTCCAACCATTCTGAAAAGCCACATGGAATTTTACTAGAAAAGTCACTAAATTGTGCCTATTTTTCGACTCCATGATCCTTTAAGCTATTAAAACTTAAAACTGCAGTGAGATTATTGGGCCAACCTGTATTTATAGCAGAAAAGAGTTTTGTGACAGCAAAAAAAAAATTGGAAGGAAAGTGATGGGAATAATGAGGGAATGGCTGAATGAAGAGCCGTGAAAGGGAAGGACATAAACATTTATTAAGCACCTACAATGTGCCAGGTACTGGGAGAAGTGTTTTACAAATACTTCCTCATTTGATCCTCATAACAACCCTGGGAGGTAGATGTGACTATGATCCCCAACTTACAGCTAAGGGAACCAAGACAGACAGAGTTGAAATGACTGGCCCAGGGTCACATAGATACTCAGTGCCTGAGGCTGGATTTGAACTCAGGTCTTTTTGAACCCAGGCCCAGCACTCTGTGCACTGTGGTGCTCCCTAGATACAAACTGTGACCTGAGAGTGTAATTGGGTACTAATATACTGTAAGAAAAGACAAATGGGCAGAATTCAGAGGAACCAGACAAGACAAGACTCCTACTGCAGAGATGCTGAGCAAAGTAAATAGAACCAGGAGAGCAACTGGCATGATGGCCACTATTATGTAAGAATGAGCAATACTGCAAAGCTTGGGAACCCTGGACAGTTCCATGACCAGTTGTGATTCTAAAGGTATAAAGGTAAAACGAGCAGAGAAGTTATATTAGCAAGTACCCTAGCACACCCAGGATGGCCTGCCAGCACAGGTTCTTTGATCTGCTTTGCTAAAGGAAAGACAGCTTTTAAAGGGGTCAAACAATCCTACTTTTAATTGCATTCAATAGTTCAGGGGAAAGGTCAGCACCCTGAACTTGGGGAAAATACAAGCAGAGAAATGATCACAAAGATCAACAGACAGGGCTCCAACTGTCTGAGTAGAGCACTATTGCTTTACACTTTATATACATCACTGGATCGAGGGAGCACAGACAACATCTGAGTAGTCAGGGGGCTCTGAATGCAGTTACACAGAGTCTCAATCAGGAAATCAAAAGATCCTTTTCATGAGCGAAAACCCAAAAGCAAAATATTAACCTCCCAGAATATGTAACAGAGACTCGGCATCTGATTGGCTGAGAACTGGGGAGCTTGAAAATCCTCGGGCCCCAGCACTTAATTGGAAACTCCCCTTAGCCCAGAGCCTTATTAGTTCTGGGCCAGGGCTCTATGTGCCTATTAATGGGCAGGGGAGATCTTCCAATTCCCTTAACACTACAGAGGTGGCAGACTAGAGGCATGGAATGGCACATAACATGGAATAAAACATGGACCAATGTGTCCATTTGCTTTGCTTTGTCCTACTTCTTTGTTACAAGGCAAGAGTCTATTAAGAGGCCAAGAAGGAATCCCAGCAGATGGAGAACAATGCAAAAAAACCCCATCACTAACACTTTCAAGAAAGAAAAACAGTCTAGGCAGTCACAGCGATAGTCTCTCCTCTTAAGAGGCAACAAGACATAGTGAGGCACTAAAATCAGAGTAAAGATCAGCTTGGGGAAGCCTTTGCCTTAGTGCCCTTGGAGGCTGTTAGTTTTCCTTAATAACAATAACACATTGGGCAGTTTAAGGCTTGCCAAATGTTTTACATAACATCATTTCATTTGAGCTTCCCAAAGACCCTGTGACATAGATGTCAGTATTAGCCCATTTGACAGATGAAGACATTAGAGAAGTTAAGTGACTTGCCCAGGTCTACTACACAGTTATTAATTGTGTGAGGACTGAACCAAGCACGGATTTCTCTCCACTTGGTCAAACAGTCGCCTGTGGTTTGTCCCAATTCAGCTGCTAGTTCATTGATTAATTATTGATTTTTAAACTGGAAAGTTTGCCTGTGCCCTCTGGACTTAGCCAACCAGATTTTTGGAATCCGTGAGTGCCCTTCTTTCTTTCGCAGCTGTTGCTACACAAGCAACTTTCCAGTTCATTGTTGCATCAAGCCTAAATCTACGGAAGTAATTGGGGGTGTGCTGGAGGCAACTCAAATGGGCCCATGAGAGTTGACAGGTAAGTCTCCAATGGGAGCATACAAGGGCAAAAAGCACAAATCAAGACTCGGTTTATTATTCTGGCCAATTTTTAGATTTAATAAAGGGATGGAGAAAACGTGAATAAGGGAAATTCAGCTTAAATAGATGTTGCACACACACATTTTCCCCCAAACAATAATTTGTGAAGCATTTCCCAGCACATCCCTGGCTGCAAACCTTAGCTTCCAAAGGAGAGGAGCAGAAAGTACGCTCCTAAGAAACAGAGTCATGGAGTGTATTAGAGGGTTCCCCACTGGTTAGTGATAGGGGGAGCCTGTAAGGTCCTTTTATGTGAATGATGGGGAGAGGGTGCATGGCCCAGAGAAGGGTCCTGGGTATTGATAGAGGGGGGTCAATGAGAGGATTCTGGGCTCCCTAGTCTTTGGAAAATGGAGCAGTAGATGTCTCCAGGATTTCAGGCAGTCCTGAAAGCCTCTCTCTGGGCTGATCTTATCCATCTTGGCCTTGACCTCCTCCCCTAGCCTTCCATGCATTCACTGGCCCAGGGTGCTGTGGCCACCCACTTCCTGATATGCACCTGGGCCTACTCCAGCAGGGGCACTGGGTGCTTCAGGGACCCAAAGCCTTCCTCTGACCGCTCCTGGTCCCCAGCCTAGTATGTGGAGCTCTTCATCAAGTCAGACAATGCACTTCTGCACCTTGTTCAGGTAGGTGATCACATGAATCTTTAGCTTCTTGGCTTGATGGATGTCCATACCCTGGGACTGGATCGCTCTGTGGTACTGGTTCAGCTGGACAGTGACATCTTCTCTGTCAGTCTTTATCTGAGCTGGGTTGCTTTCAGCTCTATGGTCAATCAAGGATGGGTCTCCTTAGCCATAGAGTCCAGTTCCTGATCCATCTAAACCTTAGAAGCACTGAAATCTATCAGGGTACACCCTGATGGTACCTCATGAGGTCTCAATAGGGAAGGCCAAGTCCCACAAGGCTCACTGGTGATTCGTCTGGCTGGAGCAGGGAAAGAAGTCCAGCCTTCATGAGAGACCATTTCCTTGTGATTATAATAGTTCAATCCACAAATATTTGTAGAACAAGTCCATATCCTGCTCAAGGTCTGGGTTTTGTGCTCTAAAAGATGAAGGAGGAGTAGTGCTCAGTTCAAATACTAAAATTAGAATGAAACAGAGAAGATTAGCATGGTCCTTATACTAGGATGGGGGCAGCTAGGTGGTGTAGAGGATAGAATGCTGGGTCTAGAGTCAGAAAGACTCATCTTTGTGAGTCCAGATCTGGCCTCAGACACACCCTGGCTGTGTGATCCTGGTCAGGATATATATCAGAGGGTTTCCCCAATGGCAAACCACTCTAGCATCTTTGCCAGGAAAACCCCAAATGTGGTCACGAAGAGTCAGACATGACTGAACAACACCAACAAAATAAATAATACTCATATTTGTGAAGCATTCCATATTTTGAAACTTCGAACATAAAGTAACACAGAGTTAAAATGAGGGAGCAGAATTTATTATGCTTTGGGCTGATTTTAAAAAGCAGAGGTAGAAATAATGATCTCAGACAAGGCCACAGTAAAAACAGACATGGTTAAAAGATGTAAACAGAGGAACTACTCTATAGTTAAAGGCACCATAGATAGTGAAATAATATCAGTACTTAATCTATAGCACCAAATGGCATAGTATCCAAGTACTGAAAAGAATAATCAATTGAATTATGGGGAGAAAGAGACAGCAAAACTATATTTAAACATCCCTTTCAGACAGACAAATCTAACAAAAAGGTAAACAAATAAGAAATGAAGGATTCAAATGTAATTTTATAAATGCTAGATCTCTGGTTATCACTGAATGAGAATAAAAAGGAATGTACATATTTCTCAGCTGTGAAAGACATATTAATATGATGGGGTTCTTGTGCATGTAGAGACCCTATAAGTTTGCTAAGATGGTATATCCACATGGAGGATGCTGTGGAGCTATTTCCTAGAAAATAAGGATGATATGTGAGGAATGTGGCCTACTAAGTGGTTCAGAAGAGTCTTTTTACATTGGCTGTGTAGCCAGAACTACTGGAGTCTTCAAAGGGGTCTGAGTTAGTGCTAGCCATCTTTTTGTTGCATTTTGTGCCTGGGAAAACTTGGTGACTTTTTCAGTCACAATATCTAATTAAAACATGAAATAAAAGGGATCCTTAGGAATGCCTCCCTCCACCCCACTCCCCAGGGGCATATAGGACTTCTTGTTCATTCTTTTACATTCTAGGTGCCAGGAGAGGAATCACCAATCTGGGTTGGGAATACAAATTAATCTAGGAGGAAGAATGCAGGCTGGTTGTAACTAGCTCAACAGTGATGCCCAAAAGAGCAAGGAGAAATTTCTGGGAGTGTCCTTCGGGATTCCAGGTCAGCAGATGAATTCATCCATCAGTAATGCCACCCTTGTACATAGAACTTGGTGGGACCGATGATCTGTAGGAACTGAGCTAAGTGTAAGCCTAACTCTCTCCAACACAAACGACTAAATGGGGGATTATGGCCCCAAGGTATTCGGGAAAATGTGTCTATGTTTCTTATTGCTATATCTTTGACGTTAATGTTTCTTTGTAAAAGGGGAACATAGTCAGTTAGGGCTTGAGCCAAAAGAGGATGGAAAAAATAAACCTACAAACCCCCTCAAGGTATCCTAGAATCCTGAAGGGAGGTGTAGCCAGCCTGGCCCTGAAAGAATGGGGCCAGAGCATACATGTTACATTTGTAGAAATTTGACCATATTCTAGGGCATAAAATCTTCATAAACAAATGGCAAAAAGCAAAACTATTAAACATGTCTTTTACTAACTAGAACACAATAAATACTGTAATCAATTAAGAACCTTTTAAGAAATTATTCAAACTTAAACAGAGAGTAAATAATTTAATCCTAAATAATAAGCAGGTTAAAATACAAATTGAAGACATTCCAGGTAATTTCACCAAAGACAGTGGCAACAATAAAATAACATATCAAAATTTTGAGGATACAGCCAAAGCAGATGTTAGGGGAAAAGGCCTATCAAAACTTCCATCAATAAAAGAAAATGTAAAGATCTATGAACTACATATACAATTAAAAAAGAAAACTACAATAAGTCAAAAACTCCAACTAAACAACAAAATAGAACATCTAAAAATCAAAGAGATTAACAAAATTGAAAGTAAAAAAAGGAACTGTTAAATAAAATATGCAGCTGGATTTTTTAAAAAATAAAACTGATAAACTACTATCTAATCTTAATCAGAAGAGAGGAAAACCTATTAAGCAAATTTTTAAAATGAAAAACAGACACCTTAATTCATATTCGATTCTCCAACAAAACAAATTTCTATATTAGCAATGTCTGAAAATATGTCTCTTTCTACATTTTAAATCTTCACCTCTCTGTCAGGAAGTGAGTTTCAGCTGTCAGGAGGCAGGGAGTTCTAGCTTCATTCCCTTGGACTTGGACTATCATTAAAGTGAAGCCACTTAACCAGAGTCATATACATAATAATTGTCTGAAGCCAAATTTAAACTTGGATCGTCTTGACTCTGGGTCGAGTGTTCTGTGTACTGTTGGTACCACCTAGTTGCCTGCTCATATCCTAAGACTCAGCAATACTGCAATAAGGTCTACACACCAGAGAGATGAAAGAAAGAGAAAAAGGACCTACATGTACAAAAATATTTATAACAACACTTTGTTGTACCAAAGAACTAAAAACCAAGAAGGTGGAAATGGTGGAAAAAAAATTATGGTGGATAAGCCTAATGTAATATGACTGTAACTTGAGAAATGGTAGAAAGGCACCAAGTCAGATAAAATTGGGAAGATTCGTATGAACTGACACAGAATAAAGTGAGAAGAACCAATATAACAATATATACAACAACAATGTAAAGACTAAAACTGTGAAAGAGGCAAGAACTGATCAATGCAGTGACCAAGCAGACAGAAGAGCAGGATGAGACAGATACTTTCAGACATGTTCAGTGTTATAAGGGAATGTGTTTTGGAATGGGAAGTAGAGGGGAGGAAAGGGAATAGTGATAGTGATTCCAGAAAGAAAAGAGGGTCATTGAAGCATTTTTTGAAAATTTACACAGCAAAAGGAAGTTAGAAGAGAGACACAAGCAAAAAGGTCAGCTTTGAAACTGTGTTGAATTTATTATATGCTTTTTTAAAAACCAGATGTATATAACTGAGATTCACAGCTGCATATCTGATCCTTTTTTGTTATTCTTTTGGGGTTTGGGTTTATGAGTGTTTGTCAAGTTCAGAATAACAAAAAATATAAGTTAATTTTCAAATGAAACAAAGGTAAAGGGAGGGGGTGTATATCTATTTCCTGTGCAAGGTTCTTACTAGTTCAAACTCAATGAGTGGCCCCTTGTTGGCCCCACCCTATTCAGTCCTACTGGCCTGTTTCTAAGGGCAGTTATTTTCCTGAAATATAAATTGTGGATCTGTCCATGGCACTGGTGTTGGCTGGCTTTGGAGACTTTTTTGCTTTTAAAGCATTTTACACAACAGTGAGCCAACAGAGCAGGCCCATCTCCCCTTGACTCTCAGGTGGTAACAGGAGGGTTTCAGAGCCCTCAGTCAAATTAAAAGGATGCTATATATTTTTTCTTATGATTTAGTATTAAATGTATAAGGTGCATCCCTTTCACTCCAATATGAAAGGCTTTCTAAAATGAGCTATTAAAGAAAAGTGGTCATGAAAAGTTCTATCAGCTCGCGCAGTGTAATTGGGGGGGGGGGGAAGGGTAGATCTGATACCAAATTGGGAGATATAACCCTCTACGTTCAATGAATTTTCTAAATATTCTTTTTTCATAGATACCCAGGTTTGTACAATCTACTTCAAAGCCCTTTTGAGAAGGCATTTAAAAGCAAAAACAGCAAAATAATAAAAATAAAACCCCTGCTGTACCCCTTGTTTTCCAGTCATTTTTCAGTCATGTCTGACTCTTCGTGACCCTATTTGGGGTTTTCTTAGCAAAGATACTGGAGTGGTTTGCCATGTCCTTCTCCAATTCATTTTACAGATGAAGAAACTGAGGCAGACAGGGTTATTTGACTTGCCCAGGGTCACACAACCAGCAAGTATCTGAAGCCACTTGAACTCAGGAAGAGGAGTCTTCCTGACTCCAGGCCCAGCACACTGTCCACTGAAGTGCCACCTAGCTGCTCCTGCAGTATCCCTTATCAGATCCAAAGTTGGCAAATGTTGCCCTGCCAGGATTGACATAGGCAATAACAGCATTAACTGGCTGAGGGTAGGAGGGTTTGCCTCATGGGAAGGGAAACAGAAAGTAACAAGCATTTATTAAATGTCTACTATGTGCCAAGCAATGTGCTAAGTGCTTTACAAATAATTATCTCATTGGATCCTTACAACTACCCTGGGAAGTTGGTGTTCTTATTATCCCCATTTTATACTTCAGGAAACTGAGGCAGACAGAAGGTAAGTGACTTGTCCAGGATCACATAGCTAGGAAGTGTCTGTGGTCAAATTTGAACTCCAGTCTTCCTGACACCAGGCCCAGAGCTCTGCGCCCTGCTATGCCCCCTAGGTGCCAAAATATTGGCAAAATAAATACAAAATCATGTGGGGGAGGGGGACTCAGGAAAGGCCTTGAAAGAATGTATGAAGGTGAGTAATAGGAAGTAAGCCTGGAAAGCTAGGTTGAAGTCAGACTATAAAGGGTTTTCATTGTTAGACAAAATAAAAGGTTCAATTTTGTCCTAGAGGCAATAGGGAGCCCTTGGAGCTTCTTGATCAAGGGAGTGTCCTTTAGTAATGTCTATGGGGAGAATAGACGGCAGAAGGAAAGAGCCTGGAAAAAGTAAAGATCAAGGCAGGCAAGAAGCTGCAATTCACGAAGTGTGAGAGAAGACAATGACAAAGCACTCTGAGTGCATGTGTAGACTCTGTCATGGGACAACACACTATGCACAAACCTGGTCATACAGGTCTAAGAACATAGGATTAGAGCTTTAGAGCTGGAAAAGGCCCAAGATGCTATCTAGGTCACATTCTTCATTTCACAGATGAGGACATTGAAGCCCCATCTTGTCCAAGGTCACATGAGAAGCAAGTGTTACAGGCAGGATTTGAACTCACTTCAAATTCCATATTCGACTCCAAATCCAGCACTGCTTCCACCGTGTACCTCCCCCCCCCCGCAATCCTCACTAGATCAAGCTTCTCATCAAACAACATTTTGGGTAGTAGCTCTCTGACCATGAGAATGGGTCAATGATGGGGGCCTATCACAGAAACACAAAAGATGGCCCCACACTCTATCTTGATCACTGCTCTCTCCCCCTGGGGTCCTTCAGAGAGCAAGTCAGACTGTGCCATGGCCAGACCCAGACAGAGTGCAGGATGTTTTTCCTGGTTCTAATCCTTTGAGAGTAAGTGGTATTTGCTTAAAAGTTCACCCTTGGAAAAATTTACGCATTATTTAACAGCTATTCAATAGCATACTTTTCACCATAGCAGTGGTCAACAAAAATTCTTTTCAAGATTCTAGAAACCTTGATTCCCGAGACTTAACAAAACCAACAAGCCCATGTAGACACCCAAGGAACTCTGTTCCCCTGGTACCACATTTGTGGAACACATTTCTATGAAGGTATCATGCCATTTGGGGTGTCTAAAGCAATGTTTGTAAAATTAGACAATCTTTCTTCTAGTGTCCTCCAGTTTCTCACACTTCCTATGTGTGATGGCTCTGCCTCTCTAGGCCTCAGTTTCCTGCTCTGTAAAATGAAGAGGTTGTACTAGGTGGCTTCAGAGTCTCGCCTGTGTCTGGCCAAGATGTATAAGAGAGATTTGTTGCTAGAGGTGTATAAGCTTCCTATCAATCCTGAGACAAATAAACAGCATCTAGGAATTTCTAAATTCTTCTCAGGAAATAGCAATACTGTATGTCCAAATCTCCCTGCATTCACTCTGAATGTTTAAAGCCAGCTTCTTTCTTTCAGAAGCTCCCCATCTGGATTTCTGGCCTCTGGAAGTCTTCGTAAAGGAATCTTCCTGAAATATAAAGATTCTTCAGAAAAAATCACCCAGAGTCAATGCAAACTGGCATAAAGACATTCTCAGGAGTCTGCGCAAAGAGAAAGGCTTGAAGTGGGCATAAGAAATTAACAACGCAGCATGGGCTTATCTCAGCTCCTTGGCATCCTAGGTAAATGTCGTTGAAAAGTAGCAGTAGCCAAACGACACTTAGCCAGGAGAGTTGAGCTTCAATGGAGAACACTCTTGGCACCAGAAAGAAGAGGGGAAAAGAAAAAAAGGAAAGAGACTGCAGTGAATTGTTTACCAGTAGCCAAAGAAGAAAGATTCTTCCTCTCTGCTTGCTTTCATTTTCTAATCAAAGCTTCATTTTTCCCACTCCTTTATTCTGTGCCCAGGCTTAATTCTAACATAGGCAATGCTTTCAAGTAGATTGCAACCTAGTTGGGATGACAAGACCCCCAGTCATGCAACCAGACAGCCACCCAAGTCAGAATAGCATCGAATGCCAAGCTGGGTGCTCAATCCGGATAACAAATGCCAAGGAAGTTCAGGAAGGGGGAATGGATATAAAACAGACTGTCATGGAAGGTTTCAGAGAAGAAGTGGAACTTGAGCTGGGTCCTGAAAGGCCAGGAAGGAGCGATTCATACTAGGTTAGGAAAGAACAGGAGAAGGACTGGGAGAGAGAGCCCGGAATGTTCCTGAAGAGAAGACCTACCTGACAAAAAAGGCACAGAATGGGAGGAGAGGGGCCCAAAGGAAGGCAAGGCCAGGCCATGAAGAGCTCTGAGGGCCAGAGCAAGAACTCTGACCCAGACTCCATGGGCAATGAAGGAACAGCATTCATCTCTCTCACATCTTACCTCTAGGAAGAAAGAATTCAGGCCTAACTCTCATTTTAAGGAGAAGAAAACAAAGAAAAATTGGGTCATTTTTCTCCCTCCAGCTCATACTCCAGCTGATCCCCCCAAATGGAGTTCAAGTCAACTCACTGATACTGAATCCACAATGAGTAGCCAAATGTGTTACTGTTCTGTATATTACAGGATTTTGTACTAACCAAGCAATTCCAATTCCCTTCTTATAAAAAAATCTCCAATGGGAAGATACAACGGCAAACACCACCCAAAGCGACCCTTGACTATTTGCAATCCTGTGGCAAGCTGCCTCAGGGAAATGAGGCTGGGCCTGTTAACTGTACACAGGTGCATGTGGCTGGTACCCCAAATTTGCTCACACCCCAACCGACCACATTCCAGTCAGACAATATTGAATGAGGTGGGGAACTGGGACCTGCCAGGACAGAAAAAATGTACAAAAATTTTGTTAATTCAAACCTGCTAAACAGCAGGGACTGTGATAACCTCTGGAAATACAAAGGTCCAAACAGTCCCTGACCTCAAGGAGCTCAGGATCTAACTGAAACAGTTACTAAGGTTGGCAGCAGACTCTCTATCTCTAGAAAGTTAATCAAGCAAACAGCAGAGAGCCATGGGCCAAGGGAGTATTGAAAGGAAGGTCACAAGCCCTGCCACCACTACTGTGTTGGGATCCTACGTGGGGTCCTAAGTGGCCATCACTTCCAGAAGAAAGTGGGAGTAAAGGCCCTTCCCCATCCCCAAACCCAGGGTTGTTTTAGGCAAACCAAGTTGTTGGAACCATTTGCTTTGCAGATTCAGCAGAAACACTTAAGATCCATAAAAATATAATGATCTCCTGTAAATAGTCAGAGTTGGCAGTTCCAAAAGAAATAAAAATAAAGGTATCATCATTTATCATTTTCACATGCACGATTGAGGGGTAGGGATAGATGTGATAAATTACTCCAGTTGAAATGCTATGTGGAAAACTCACCGAGGCACCTGCCACCCTC
The DNA here is from genome assembly GCF_028583685.1 of Petaurus breviceps papuanus. Lineage (NCBI taxonomy): Eukaryota > Metazoa > Chordata > Mammalia > Diprotodontia > Petauridae > Petaurus > Petaurus breviceps. The sequence continues at coordinate 3,766,559 of NW_027187307.1, forward strand.
CACACCAGATGTCTGAGCTGTTGATACCCCTAGGAGTGCAGTGCCTCTCTGCAAACCAGTAGCAACATTAGAAATCTGAAAACAAAATGAGAAATTTCATTGCACTCGCAAGGACAGTGTCTCTTCTTCCTTCAAGGGATCCTCAGAGGCATGAACCTGAGGCCCTTCCTCTACTTCATCAGTATCCTTCCTAAAAATGATGTCTTGAACTGGTCCCTGAAATCCAAATATGGTCTGTCCAGGGCAGATCTCAGTGGAACTACTACCCACCCCACCCAAACCCTCCTCCAGGGCACTACTTAACCCAATGCAATCTTACCAGATCCAACTTAGTCCAACCCAACCATTTATTAAGTGTCTAGTGTGTTCAAGGAAAGTACTGGGTTCGGTACTGGAAATAAAGGACAAATATAGAGCCCCTGCCCTCAAGCAGCTTACATTTGATTAGGAGTTAACATGTAAAGTTAGCATGTATGTGCATGAGAATCTGAAATGAAGGAGGCCCTAACAACTAAGGGGATCAGGAAAATCTTCCCAGACGAGATGGCATGTAACTACCACTGCATTAACTTGCTTAGCAGCAATGTCAATGTCACACGGCTGAGTCCGACGGACACTGACTAGCTACTCTTGCCTTCTTGTAGTTGGTACTTTTAAAGTGATTTCTGGAAGCCAAGGGGAAGACTTGATATTTATTGTTCCTAAATTTAATCTTATTCGATTTGTCAACATATGAGTCTGTCAAGATTGATCTGGATCCTAAGGATTCATGGAAGATTATTTTTGTCCCTTGCCCTTCTTTAAATTTAAACATTATGCCCTAGGAAAGAGGATCATCCACTCATTTAACCTACCAATATTTATAGAGGTCCCAACCTTCCCCAAACCAAATGGTAAACACCATGGCATTTCTATGTGATGGGAAGGATCACAGGGAAGGGGAGGCAGGTAGAGTTGCCCCAGATGACAGATGGGAACAACAAAAATTCTCCTCACACTATTTCCCTAGATTCCCAACTTGCTCAGCCTTGCAATCAGCAAGTAAAGCTTGACTTTACTACTCCCCAACCCTTGCCACAGTGTCCAAGATCGACAAGTCAATCCATATGTGGCCTCTGCCACTGTCATCTTTGTCTTTAAAAGCCTCTCTCATTGCACGTTGCTGTGTGCAGCACTGGTACGATGCCAGCCCTGAATCACAACCATCGTGTCCAGAATAAATCAGCACTGATGATGGCCCTGACCTTTGGGGCATGAGTTCTATCTCCAGTGAGTACAAGCATCACTTGCTAAATTAAAAAAAAATACCCACTAGAGTATGTGGTAGCAACATCAAGAGAATGACAACTAGTCAGATACCAGCCAGAGCTAAGGAGGGTTGGGATATTCATTTGGAGCCTAATACAGCCTATTAATTATGCAGAGAAGATGTAAACAAGTAAGGAAAGGAATAACATGCATGATTGAAGGATTTTGCACAATTTGCCAATTACCTATGCAGCCATTTTTCACATAAACAATGGTGAAGCCATGAAAATGGCATCGTGAATGGGCACCCGAGACGATTCTGGCTTTGTGAGAAATTGCTCAGAGATTTATGATCCTATTAGCCCATGACCCCAAAGCGGATCTGGGGAGCAGTGACTGCAATGAGACCTTGAATCAGTGAGGGAGCGGCCAGCGGGGAAGGGGGCGGGAGGGGGCAGAAGGTTGCACTGAGATCGGAAAAAATCGCACACATTCTTACAGCAAACACAGAAATGAAATCATCATGAGCTGGGGGGAGGGGAAAGAGTCTTTGACAAAAAAAAAACATTAACGAGACAATTGAAGCATTTTCTTTGCCTTTCTACTTCCTCCATCTAATCATTTCTAGGGTCTTTCTTATAGGCAAATACTCTCAATCACCTAAGGAGGAAGGAGTTGGCTTCATTGGAGCAATGAAGGAAGCAGGCTTAGCTAGTCCAGAAGCTCCCCTGGACAGTCTTTGCCCCCAGCTCTCTTAACCCAGCATGTTTGCTTGCAAACATCTCCAAGCCAGGAGCTGCCAGCAGTCAGCTGTCTAGTAGCTGCCCGTTGCCTCTTGGGTAAACCTCTATGATCAGGCAGCCTCCTTCTGACTGAGCTAGGCCAGAGCTCCAGCTTGTTTCTTGTTACTGAATTTGCACTCCAGGCCTACCCTAAGTGACTTAATTTTCCAAATTCACCAAGTGATGCATGGATTCTTGGTCTGCTCTGAGAGCAGGGACCCCTGGGGGGGTCATTTTACCCTGTTTGCCTCAGTTTCCTTATCTGTCAAATGAGCTGGAGAAGGAAATGGCAAACCACTCCAGTGTCTTTGCCAAGAAAATCCCCAATGGGCTTAAGAAGAGTAGGAGACAACTGAAAAACGACTGAACACCACCACCATGTGCCAGACATCCAAAAGGCAATGAGGGAGGGGCAAGACTAATAAGTGGCCCCTGAATTGATCCTTGAAGAGAGTCCAGATTGTGAAAAAAGGAGCTGGGATTTTAACCAGGAGGTAATACAGAGCTATGGAAGCTTCTTGAGCAATCTAAGAACCTCTAAATTCCCTTCCAACATAAAAGGAGTCTATAATGCATTCTATCAGCCTTGAAAAATGTTTAGGATCAAAACAGATCACACAGCATCCCGGTACCAGGTTATACAGCATTCTGGTGCTTTCACATAGCATTCTGGTGCCTGTTTAGAAGAAGGAATTGCTTTACTGTGATTTCTCTAACACCAATCCCCACAAGAACAGGTCACAGGAATTGCTGAATGAGTCTAGTCAACAGGAACAGCTGGACTCCCAGAACATGATGGGGAGAAGAATGGGATGCATAGTTATGGACTCGTGTCTTTCGGCTATTCAGAATATTAGAGGAAAACATAGGCCTAAACCAGGGGACAAAGGTGATGGGGGAAGTTATCACCTTGGAAAAGGGGCCACAAACAGTCGTGCTTCTTCAAAGACAAGACTTGTTTGGGAAAGAGAACACTAAGTGAGCTAGAGGTAGAAGGATGGTGGAATGAGGGAGAGAACCCAGATTTATCAGGGAGCCAGAAAGAGGGATGGATGGATGGATGGATGGATGGATGGATGGATGGATGGATGGATG
>NW_027187307.1:3769693-3771362 GCF_028583685.1 Petaurus breviceps papuanus
ATGGATGGATGGATGGATGGATGGATGGATGGATGGATGGATGGATGGGTGGGTGGATGGGTGGATGGGTGGATGGAAAAGCTTGTATTAAGCACTCACCACATGCCAGGTACTGTGCTAAGCAATGGGGATATAAATATAAAAATAAGGTGGTCTTTGCCCCCAAGGAGTTTACCTTCTAATACTGGGAGACTATGTTTTGGGGAGTGGTGACCAAAGAAGAAGATTTTGATTTGGGGAGTCACAAGAATGGTAAGTGGACCAACAGGGCAGTTGATTGACACAGCCTTTTGAGAAGTAAGGGGAATTTTCATTTGATTTCAGTTTTCAGAGGTAAAGAAAAAAAGGGTTGAGGAAAAGGAAGGCTTGCCTGAAAGTTAAGATTTTAACCTAGTATATGACTGGGATGAAAAAGAGTGCTCCCAGGAAGGTCAGAGCAGAGTATCTTAGCCCATCCTGGCATGGTCTCTGGACATCTGGTTCAGAGGGCAAGGCAGTGGAGTGGGGAGGGGATGGAGCCTGCAATCTGACTGTCCTGATGCTGGAGTCGAGTAGGTTGGGTCCACTACAAAGCTTCCATTGAATACCTGCTATCTGCAAGGTACCCGTGCTAAATGTTCGGAATATGAAGACAAGACAAATAGTTCCTGCCTTCAAGGAGTTTACATTCTACTAAACCTAAGTGAGAAGGAGTAAGGAACAAGGGTTTTATTCTCAAGGGTTTCATTTCATAGAACCATACTTCCCCAACTCTCCCTGACCCTTTCTCTAAGTCCTTGGATGGTAGCACCAGAAGCAACTAGCAGGAAATTCAATTTTACAGACATTTAGTAAGCAGTACAAGGCACTGTGCTAGGCACTGGGGCTACTGTACAAATATTGTGAATGGCAGAGCTTAAGTTGGGGGCAGGGACAATTCATTTACAAATAAGTATGATACAAAATAGGGCCTCATGGGGACAAAAGACAGAACCAAAGTAATCCAGGAATACTTGAGGAGAGAGAAAGCTCTTTCAGCTGAGGGTATCAAGGAAAGCTTTACAACCTACTGGACAGCCCCAACTAGATGTGTCATTGGCATCTTGCACAAAACTTAGCATCTTTCTTTGCAAAACTTCTCTGATCTTCTTTCTTTCAAGAAACCATCTATCATCCTTCCTTCTTTCCTTCCTTCCTTTTGTTTTTTAGCTTATTTTTTTTAATTCTAGACTTAAAACACCAAAAAAAGAACATTTTCATACAGAAAGCAAAAGACAAAAAGAAGATTCCCCAAAGAGGATTCTATATGAAACTAAGAATCATACTACTTGCTTTTTTAAAAAAAATGTACATAATGGATCATACATGTTATTTTCAAAACTATCTCTCTTCTCTGTGCTTCTGTACTTGGATTGTTCAATCCATTTATCCATGTTAACTTAGGATGGGCAGCTCCATTTTGGTTTAATCCTCTTTTTGTGATTAAGTAATTGTTACACGAGTTGTTTTGTGTAATAAGATAAGCACTTGCATATAGTTTGGCCAAGACTTCTGTGTCCCTCAGATCTGATAAAGTTTTATACTCTGTGTGTGTGTGCTCCAAATCTGGTAATAAATATGTAGATATTGGGAGATAGGCAGACAGATAGATAGATAGATAGATAGATAGATAGATAGATAGATAGATAGA